>NW_015657293.1:131416-172862 GCF_001515625.1 Sinocyclocheilus rhinocerous
GAAATAGAGCAAAATCAGGCAGTACTTGTTTATTGAACTGTTGTATTAAATCAATATCACATTTGCAAACTCCCTTAAATAACTATTAAGAGTTGTCACTCTCCTTATCGCGATATGTGGGCGCACAGAAAATGAAAGTGCGCGAGTGAGTTCTCAAGACTCAAAAGCACGTGCAAATTATATTTTCCGTCATCTGTCATCGCGTTATAAGCGCGGAACCTGCGGGAATGAGTAGAATTGACAACAATGTGAAACAAAAGAATATTTATAAAATACACAAAACTAAAATAAACCGTAACGGTACAAAAAGGAGTAAACTTAGCTTAATTAAAGGCCTTGCTTCACCAAATACATGTTACATTTAATTTCTTAAAAGGTCTTAAAATACTTATATTTTAAATACTGTATATTGATAATAATAATAAATCATATATATATAATTATTTAATTATTATCATTATTACATAATAATTAGATAAAAAAATATAATAACAGTTAAAAATAATAATAGTATTTTATAATGCTATTTAATTTGTATTATTATTAAATCCTACTATTATGAACAATATCATTTAATAAAATTAGATAAGACTTAATATTAAATCCTATCATTAATAACAATTATACAATAATAGTATAAGAACACCAAGACCTAAAAAAAAAAAAAAAAAGATTTGATATCATTATCTAATTATTGCTATTATTAAATTCTATTACAATGAACAATAAGACTTAATACAAATGTGGTAACTAGACTTATTAAATATTATTGTTGTTATTAAATCATCATTAAATTACATTTAATAATTCAATATAAAAATCATAATGTAATTTTAATATTATATGTATATTATCATAATAGTAAGTGGTCTCTCGTCAACTGTCCCACCTCATCCAACCAGCCAAATACACTGACATTTTACATTTATCCCTTTAGCAGATGCTTTTATCCAGCATTAAAGAAGCCAATATTAATCAACATACAATGCTGAATTGAAAGCATAATCAAGATTAGTATGCAAGCTAGTGCAGACAAGAAGAGAAAGAGAACAAGATTTTATTTTAAATGTGAGTTACAGTAAGCACCTTTGTTAATGGTTGTGGATTAGTTAGGCCTAAGTGTTCACAGAAGAGGCGTGTCTTCAGCTGTATAATATTTATTTTGTCTCAGTAACATCCACTTTTGATTGTGGAATGAATCATTTGTGAGTGATAAACACTACAGGGTATAACGTGCAATAAACTGTATATTTTTACAGTGGACAAAAACCTTTGCATGATGCTGCTTCTTCACTGATTGGAGTTGTTGGTTAGACCATCAAAATGAATGAAATGCACACAGTGCACTCTGACAAGGTGCTAAATGTTTATGAAGGACTCATTTCTATATAGGATATCCATAAACGGGTTTTTTTCAATAATAAGAGGCGTCGCTTTACCCGAATGTCTGTCAGCTCCGCCCCTGTTCTGTCAGCATACACCATCACTCTCGGGTGACAGGAGAACTCACACCATCGCCATGGCGACTTAGCATTGAAGTACAGGTTGGAATCTTCTTCACGGAACTTCTGCAATCTGAAAGAGAACAGAACGTCACAAACTTCTGGGCAGGTTACAACATCACACACACACACACACACTGCATCATGTGCTGCAGCTTGCATCAGCTCAGCGGACAGACTTATTAACCCGCAAAACAGAGCTTCTGCTTCAGAATCTGGTGGAAACTGAAGCTTTCATGTAGGATTTGTGGTTGAGGTGAATGCAATATTGAAACGAATTTCAATGCATTACATATTTTGTTGCAATAAACAGCTTCCGGTGGTATTTGTGTTTACGACAAACGCATTTCACAAATGCACTGCAGTTCATTTTAAAATCATATGACTTTATGTTTTATGAAACACAAAAGGTGAAATTTTTACTTTGTTTTAAGTGAAAAAGCACCATTAAAACATCTTAACAGTTTGAAATACAAATCATGCACTATTTTCAATATCTTCTGAAGCCAGATGATATTGTTCTGTGATAAACAAACTGTAATTTATGTTTTCATTCATGGAATATCTTGACATTTACACTAGCTTTCAAATAAAAGTCGCACTAAAATGTTAAAATTAATTAAATAAATTATTAAAATAAATTAAACAAAAATAAAACAAAGAAAAATGAAATATTTTTTTATTTAATTTATATTTAGATATTTTTATTTACTTATGTCATGCAGTTGTGTTATTGTTCACTTAAACAAAAAAATATTTTTCAGCTAACTGAAATTAAGCTGAAACAAAACAAATACCAGAAAAAAAAATTTAAGTTACAATTAAAGAAAGTAACAAAAAGTTACAGCTAGACTGTAAACATTGCCTTGGCAACTAAATTAAAATAAATTAAAGTATTAAATGCAAAAAAAAAATTTTAATCTAATCATAAAATATTTTACAATAATAATAAAAATAACAATACTTAGTAAAATTATAAAAAGTAAAATAAATATAAATTAAACCTAAATGGATTTTTTTATAAAACAAACAAAAAAAAATGACAAAAGCACATAAAATTGCTTTTGAAAGAACTTAAATTAAAATAAGTTGAAAACAAAAAACTAATGCAACATTTGAACTATAATATATAAATAACACTGATCTGATGTGACCATTAACAGATGTCAGAGAATCGTGAACATGCAAACGAGTTGTTAAATTCCTGAAATATTAACTTAAAATCTCAAGTGACACTTAAAAAAAAATTTTAAAAAATATATATATACAGTGGGTACGGAAAGTATTCAGACCCCCTTAAATTTTTCACTCTTTGTTATATTGCAGCCATTTGCTAAAATCATTTAAGTTAATTTTTTTTCCTCATTAATGTACACACAGCACCCCATAGGTCAAAGGGGTTCAACCGAAAATGTTTGGGAATCTCTGAACTATGGCAAAGGGGTTGAAAGTTAAGTTTAAAACATGAGTTGAGTAAATAAAGTTAAGCCATTCTCTCGAAGCAGATTACAAATGCGGACATAAAAACATCTATTACTATGCGCTTGGGTACTGGACGAACTCAACTAAAGAACATTTTGTCGAGGAAGCTGATATGATGAAGATGTTGGAGTCGTGTACACGGAGCTCCAAGCACAAGATAACAGCCAGTGAAGCACATATTGTTCTTAAACACACATACCCTTTTTTCGCAGTCCAAAGATAAGCTGCTCCCCGCTCATTGACCACCGCGAGCTCATTGGGGAAGTGTGGACTGTAGTGGACAAAACATAAGGTTTAGCTACTGTTACAAAGGCCAAAGGCTAAAATACATCCTGCAGATCCAGAAAATATCCTAAACTACATTCCTGCTTTTCTTAAGACAGCTGCCAAGAAATACATTTAAGATAGACAAGATTAGAAAACAAAATCCACGAAAGCAATAAATATGAAAACTTTCTGATCTAGGACGCTGAAAATTATATATTTTATATATTTAGAACTAGGGCTGGGCGATATGGTGAAAAATATCTTTTCCATATCATACGATATTCATTAATCACCATTAATGGAAAAGGAAAAGCTTTCCACACCAAACCAAACATAACATGTGCACAATTAAACTCCAGTAAGATAACTTTTGATTTAGGGCCTCAAGAAATCAATTAGATTTTTTCCATTATATTTTTCTGGATTCTGTTTTATGATCAAAATATTTTATTTTATCATCAAAAATGGTGCCTAATGAACTAAAAGTTTAACAATTTAACCAAACGTTTAAAATGTAGTCAAATGAAAATATAACATTTAATCTACAACAAAACACCTGCTTTTTTATACATGCTGCACAACAAAACTCTATAAATTAAAACATGGATGAAAATATATCTTGACTATACTTTTGAGAAGCATGTGAGATCTTTCAAACACACCTGACGGTGATGCAGGAGAAGCGATCTTTTGTCTGGATGACGTCCATTAACAGTGGCTTTGTTTGGTCTCCTAGCAGCCAAACACCACAGAAATAATCCGACCGCACAGCCACGTTACCTGCACACAGATTTTACACTCTTGACATGAAATCCTTTTCATAAGTGATTACGATTGTTTGAGTTTTATTGGTAGTTCCAGACATGTTACCAAAAATGCAATACTCTTTAGGCTTGTGTATTGACTCTTCCTCAGTGTATGGTTTGTTCTCAGCCCATGCATTTCTCAGATCTCACCTACATCCTCCATATTGGCCGAACTGATCTGTCTGACAGTTCCATTCAAATAATAGACAAAAGGTTGGGAGTCCATGACCAAACTAGGAGGCTTGTCATCACTGAACTGTTGCACCACCCTGTGGAGATCTGAGGAACGGCAGTAAAGGAAATATTGTGAGAGATGCCAACACTTTAACATTTCCTAAAGATCTAAAAACTGGGTGTCTAGAGATTTTAACACCAAATGCAAGACTTCAATCCTTTTTGAAGACCTGCAGAAACTAAATGAACACCTTAATATAGAACTTAAAATTGAACTCAAAATAAATCTCAGGCTATAATGATAATATTTTAAAGAAGATCTTTGACTGAGCAACCCAGAAAGAAGCCTCAAGAGTTTGTCATTAAAAACACTAGGTATATTTTACTGTGCAACAAAAATACCAATAATATTCAGTGTAAAAACTCTCTATATACTGGGGGACTTTTAATTATAAACAAACCCAAAACACATTTGGGACTCTTATTTTAAAATGTATACTTCCCAGGTCAATCAACAATATGAAGGAGCTAAAATATGCACTAATAATGCTGAAATAAAATAAAATATGAATATTAGATTAAACAAATTAACTTAAAAAATAGAAATGTAGCCTTGGCAGCTAGTCTAAAATAAGTTAAAGTTGAAATAAGAGAACCGTGTGTTAAATTATTGAAATATTATCCTAGAATCATTTTTCAAGAAAATATTTTTAGTCAAAATGATTCATTGTTTGCGAACCGCTCTGAAACCGTGAGCCTGTAGAGTACATGTTTTGACTTTGAAAGTTTATTTTATTAAATCATCGCCTTTTGAAGTTTAATAATCACATTAGGCTGCATCATGATTCCTGTTCTTCCGCCCTCAAATTTAAAGAAATATTTCCCCCCAAAATTAAAATTGTCATTTACTCACCCTTAAGTTGTTCTAAACCATTTTCACATTCCGACTTAAAAGCACAATTCGGGAAATGAGAGCATCCGAGGAGCGCGTGAATGCAGTAATTACACTTGCTCTGATGGCAGCAGGTAGCCTTCTGTTAACTAAGCTAAACATGCTTAAATTAAAATGCCTAAAGCTAAACTTCCCTTGTATTCACATTTCTAAACCTGTTGGTCCAACAAAAGAGAGCATTATAACCTTTTTACTCCACAACACCAAATGCTTTCTTTTGTGATCTGATGTGGCTTCTTGTCACAGAATGAGGCAGAAAATATGTTCCATACGCTACTTTAAAAAGAATACATCGATTAGCAATAGATTATAAATATAATTATTATGAAAATACCAGAGATGGCTTGAATAACACAGATAAACTATATTGTCGCAGTCGAGTGTTTATTGTCTTTGTTTTATCATTCAAAACGTTCATATGTTCTGTTTACTCAGTTACAGCTATAATAGCCATGTCTTTGTCCATATAAGGGATTTCCTGGTGGGTCATGAGTTCCCTACTTCTGTGACTGGATATGTGGATTTTCTGTGCGAGGGCGCCCTCTGGCGTCCAGTATGAACGAAACAGACATCGTATAGCGCTAATGGCCAATCCATCATTTTTTGGGGAATTTTTATTTATTTATTAGAAATATTTCCCCCAAAAATGAAAATTGTCATTTACTCACCCTTGAGTTGTTCTAAACCTATATGAGTTTCTTTCTTCTGATGAACACAAAAGATGATATTTTAAAGAATATTGGTAACCAAACAGTAGTTGCCGGTAGCCATTGACTTCCATAGTGTTTTTTTCCATACTGTGGAAGTGGCTACCGTCAGCTTTTTGGTATAGTATAGTATAGTTTATATTTATTTAATGCCATGTCAGCATCTAAGGCTATTTACATGGCAAAAATAATACAAGTATAATGTGACGAGTGGGGGCGGGGCCGAGAGCCGTGGGAACGGAGCGAGGCCGGTGGAGTAATTGATAATGACCACTCACCGGTCTCGAGTCTCACGGAGGAGCTCCGGAAGGATAAAAGGGAGGAGTGACGACAGTGTCGGACGAGAGAGGACCAGGCCTGGAGTTTATTTTGTGTTTTGTGTGCGGCAGTCGTCCGCGAGGGGCTGCCGCTTTACTTTCATTTTGTGTTTGTTTATTTTATTAAATTGTTTAAATGTTCGCCGGTTCCCGCCTCCTTCTTCCCGAACTACGAACTTTGTTACATATAACAAATACAATCAAAACCAGCAAACAAACAAACACAAGTTTATATTACACAAGATTTTTTACATTCAGCTGTTTGGTTACCATAGATTTGGAACAACTTGAGGGCGAGTAAGTAACAGAATTTTCATTTCTGGATCAACTGTCCCTTTAAGATCTCTTAAAATGATAATAAAGACTTTTGTTTTACCATTTAAGGTATTTTTATGACTTTAAATTTGAACTGAATTTATGAATGAATGCCTGGTCTTGCAAGTCTCACTCCTATGATGCTGAAGTGTTGTATTAGATCATTGACCCCTTAATAAAGTTCATCACCATGGCAACAAACAAACTAAGACATATGACACAACTGCGAAAGAGGATACTGAGTTTGTCCATTGCGTCTCCGCTGGGATAGATCAGACAGCCATCGCTGTACCCCCGGGACTCGTGTAAGGGCACGTATCCCAGAGCGCCCCCTGTGGCGTCTGCACAGAACCGCTGCTGTTCCCGCTGAGATGTCAGCTCCTCATGGAGGAGCGAGGCCAGGAGAGATGGAGGAACATCGCTCACAATATCACCGACAACATGGTGCAAATGACGGATCTTTCTCGAGGAAAACGCGACCTCACACCTAACGGATAGAAAAGCACATCTGAGGTTTGATTTTGAGTATTTTTAGGCATTATAAAACTAAATGTCACCATATACATTATTTATTCCTCAGACTTCACCCATTTGTTTTTTTTGTTTTATTGTAATTGTAAAACACTAATATTTGATTCAGATAAAAAAAAAAATCGTACCTTTTATATTTTAAGCCCTCTATGAAGTTCCTGGCCCAGCGCATTGACATAACATCCTAATTGACAAACAAGAACAGAAGACAACGATTACAAAACCACTAGAAAACAAACAAAAAGAAAATGAATTCTGACCACAACCAACACACATCGGGACTCTCTCACCTTTGGCTGTTTCTTTTTGAAAGATAAGTTGTCCTGAAGCAAATGTCCCATTGTGGAGAACGCATCCATACAGTGATGCTGGTAAAAATACTGCATCTGAAGGGAAAACACAGAGAAAACTGCTTTTTGTACTATATACACACATTCCACTGACACTGTGAAATAAAAAGTCACCTTAAAAAAAAAAAGACAAAACCCGAAGGTTTTTTTTATGTAACACACTACTTCATCAACTTACGTGCTCTGGAAAATCCATTGGATCTGGAAGAACACCAGATGAGACTTCGGCATCTTGGAAAAGAGAAGAAAAAAAAAAAAAAACACAAATATGCAATTATTTCACATTAAAAAAATTTTTTTAGATCAAGTAACACTTTTTTGCAGTGTGACATTACAATTAAACATTACCTTTATTTCTCAAGTGTTACTGTTAATGAAAACAATTAATTGACTAGAAGCTCACAAAATTTGAAAATAAAATTAGATAAAAAAAACAAACTATTAAAATAATTCAAAATGTTGCTATGGAAACTAACCAAAATAGAATAAATTTACAATAAAATACTAAAAACCACCAAAACTGAAAAAAAACCTGCAGAAATGATATGATCTTATGAATTATATTTTTTAAATAGAAATTATATTTCTACATATATACATTTCTTAATATAAATATTAGGGATGCACCGAAATGAAAATTCTTGGCCGAAACCGAAAAAGAGGAAACCAAGGCCGAAAACCGAAAACCGAAACACCGAAAGAAATTATGCCAATTATTAGTACCATTGCATTTATGGCTATGACTGTGTACTAACTGAAAATTTTCGGTGGCCGAATATTCGGTGCATCCCTAATAAATATATACTTAATATACTTAATTTTGTTAATTGACATGAAGCGCAAATAAAATGAAAAACTAAATATTAGATAAAAACCAACTTGAATCAAAAATACTGCCTTGGCTACTAACTAAAACAAAATTAGTTTACAGTAAAATATTAAAATTATCAAAAATAAAAATAAAACCAAAATAAAATACTAATAACCACCAAGACTGAAAAAAAATTACAGAAATTAAGTTGTCTTATAAACAGTTTTAAATATAAATGATATTTCTACATATATAATCTTCTTAATATAAACACTTTATTTTGTGAATCGATACAAAGCTCAAATAAAATTAAATTAAAAAAAGATTGAAAAAATGTAATGTTAAACAAGATCATATTACAATACTAAAATCACAAAACGTAAAATAAAACTTGTGATCTTATAAATGATTTTCCTTAACAGAACACACACACAATTAAAAACTGAAATAAAATTTAAAGCTTAAGAGAAATCAACAGCACATTAGAAAATCACTAAAACATACAATTAAATTGCACAAAGCCAATTAAAAATATTAAATGCCATAATTTTATACATAAAATAATTAAATTAAACTGCCATTCTCATTAGTAAAACAACCCTGATTTACTTCATTAAATTCACTTTTATCAAAGAGTGACTTCAAATAAAAAAAATGGCCAAAATACACAGACTATATATTTAACAGTACAAAGCAAACACACTACATTAACGCAAAAACTGCATTTTAGATTCTGGGATTTGAAGATGTTTGATTTCTAATTTGAGCCCATCAAATGATTAAAACTCAGTGCATTAAATAATAATGACGTTTACCTTCACATGGTGGAATTAAAGGGGTAACCGCTGGTTTGACCGGCACCCATTCCTCACCACTCACAGTGTGCTGGGATTCAAACACATGCTGGATCCATGACTGATCACCATCACACTGTAAATTCATAATAAACAATACAGGTAAGTCATGACACAGTTTCACAATTACAGGCTGCTGAATGTGAAATATAACATGAAACTGTAGATGAGAAATACACGTCTATATCTTCTTGAACATCTATTAAGCCCTATTCGCACGGGATTAGTATTACCTGGTGACCTCCAGTCATTTGTAATAATTGCGGAGGTTGTCTGTGATCTTAATCCCGTGCGAATCGGAATCTCTGTGATTTGGCCAGCATTTGGTCGTAAATAATTTTTCGAGGTTTTTGTTTCATGTGCGCCTTTTTATCCATCTTTCGCGAAGAATGGAGCTGCGTTGAAGTGTTTGATAGTATTTTGGGTGCTGTCATATCGCTACACCACACAATTTGCAGAAAGAGAAAGCTGAAAAGGTTTTGAGGTTAACGTGTTGCAAATAAAGCAAGCATAAAGCTTGAGATATTATTTTAACCTGGTGAAATGTAAATGACATGGAAATTAAACTATATTAGTTTTCTTTTTTTTTATATATCCATCTAACCCAGGGGTGCCCAAACTCGGTCCTGGAGGGCCGGTGTCCTGCAGAGTTTAGCTCCAACTTGCCTCAACACACCTGCTGGTAAGTTTCTAGTATGCCTATAAGAGCTTGATTAGCTGGTTCAGGTGTGTTTAAATGGGGTTGGAGCTAAACTCTGCAGGACACCGGCCCTCCAGGACCGAGTTTGGACAGCCCTGATCTAACCGGACCACAGAACGGGACTCTCAAAGCCTTGACATCGTATCCGGGAGATACATTCTCTTTTACTGCTTTGCTCCTGACACATTTGTGCATCCTAATAACTTACATTTTCTGTCTTTTTATTCTTGCTCAAAATATTTTGCACGAGACGATCATCATTATTACATAACTCTACTAAAGGAATTATTGCATGCCATAAAAAAAACCCTGATGCATTAAAAAAGGGGGTTTACAAATAAAATACTATATTTGTGACCCTGGACCACAAGACCAGTCATAAGTAGCACGGATATATTTGTAGCAATAGCCAACAATACAATGTATGGGTCAAAATGACCGATTTTGTCAATTGTAATTTTGTAAAGATATTTGAAAGTAGTAAGATATTATAAAGATATTTTAAAGTAGTGAGATATTTTGTAAATTTCCTACCGCAAGTATACCAAATCACAACTTAAAGATTTGATTAGTAATATGCAATGCTAAGAACTTAATTTGGACAACTTTAAAGGCGATTTTCTCAATATTTTGATTTTTTTTGCAACCTCAGAGTCCAGATTTTCAAATAGTTGTATCTCAGCCGAATATTGTTCTATCCTAACAAACCATACATCAGCGGAACGCTTAATTATTCATCTTTCAGATGATGTATAAATCCCAATTTTAAAAAATTGACCCTTATGACTGGTTTTATGCTCCAGGGTCACATTTAGGAATCAAGAATGTTTAGATGTTTGTGCTAAACTTATATGCATTGTATTGTGTGCGTTACAAACCATTATTTTCATTATCAGGACGGAACTGTTATTATCATTACGATGTGTATCGTCTTACCGGGCCAGCATTGACAGCAAACACGCGCTCGTATGAACCCCAGCCTCCATAAGTATGCTTCGGCTTTACTTCAGGCGGTCCGTCCAGATAAAAGTGTGGGAAAAGCTGGTTGGGAAATTTGCTGTCCATGGTGGTGTCTTTCCCCGGCCCTGAAAATCAGACAAGCCCGGGCATGTTCTCGTGTGTCCGGGTGATGGCTGCCATGATTCAGTCCAGTGAGAATGTCATTCTAAGATCGTAATATGTCGAAAATGCCGTTCTAATAAAGACAAATACTGTAAATATTAGCACGTGTTTATGAAAAAACGTGGCTAGCATAAGACCGCGTGTCAGCTAAAAAACCGCGTCCGCTCACGCGGCGCCTCAGCTGATCAACGTGAGGGAAGCCAGACACAATACACGAGACGCTTCAAAACGCCCGCCACCACACAACCTTTCAAAATAAAAGCACTTTAAACATTTCAAAATAAAACTACTACTATGTAAATTGAGCAATTTTAAAAATAAAATATTAATAAAGAACCAAATAAGAGTGAATAAATAAGCAAATACACAAGTAAATAAACAAAATATGAATAAAGAAACACATGAATAAAGAAAGAAGCAAACAAATAAATTAATGACAAAAATAAATAAATGAAAATCATTTTAAAATGAATACAAACAAAAATATGAACGAATAATTAAACAAGTGAACAAATAATATATTAATAAAGGAAACAAACAAATAAATAAATATCAATAAATAAAAAATAAACAAATAATGACAAAAATAAATTAATAAAATAATTTAAAAAATAATACAAACAAAAAGATGAACAAATAAATAAATAACATTAAAAAGGAAACAAACAAACAAACATATATATATACAAACATAAATATATATTAATAAAGAAACAAGTAAGCAAATAAAATTAATCACCAATAAGTAAACAAATACATGACACTGTATCACTTAATTTCTTGTTATTTTCTGATAACGATTCAGCAAATCTAATTGTGAATTTAGCTAAATAAGTTGTGGGCCTATAGATTATGTTTTTTAGGCCATTTGGTGTTATGGACTGATAAATATGTAAGCAGCGCCCCCACCTGTACATCCTGCTTTTCACACGTGTTTATTGGTTCTCAGCTTATTCACATGTTCTCAACATGTTTATTGTTTTTGATACTTTCACTTTTGATAAGAAAACCTAATTTCACCAAAATACAAAACTTCAACCTAAAATGAATTTTAATATTTTTTTTTTATGGCTTATTCGTCAGCTCTCAGGAAAACTTGATTCTGTACAATCAAAAACAGGAACAGGCCACAAACAGACTTCTCCATATCTAACACGGTGTGTTTGGATGTACCATTGCGCTTACTTAATAGATTCATTTATTCATTCATTTTTGTGCATTAACAATGGCAGTAGACACCTAATCACTTTCCTTCTTTATTTCCCATTTTCCTCACCTGACTGACTTCCTCGTTCCTGGAAAGTTACGCTTATGAAACCATAGAAGGCGTCAGGACAGTGAGATGCTCATATAAAGAGTTTGAGCAAATGCATTTGCATTTCACCTCAAGCACAGACTGCTCACTGAGAAACACTATGTGTTTTGTATTCCACCTGAAAAGGACAAGGTAAAAAAATACAAATTTGGAGAAATGTAGCACTGCATCACTTGCTCACCAATGGATCCTCTGCAGTGAATGGGTGCCGTCAGAATGAGAGTCCAAACAGCTGATAAAAACATCACAATAATCCACAAGTAATCCACACCACTCCAGTCCATCAGTTAATGTGTTGTGAAGTGAAAAGTTGCGTGTTTGTAAGAAACAAATCCATCATTAAGGCCTTTTAAACTTTAAACCGTCGCAACTGGCCAAAATATGAGTCCATAATCCATAATAACAATTCCTCCAGTGAAAAAGTCCATCTCTTGTCATCCTCTCACATCCAAATACTTGTTTAGAACTGTTTTGGTCTGTTTCTGCTTGTGAACAGTGCTTGATCTGTGCATATTTCTCTCCTGATTCAGACAAAACAACTGGAGAAAGCAAGAATTTCTTACAAAAACACTGATGGATGGACTGGAGTGGTGTGGATTATTGTGATGTTTTTATCAGCTGTTTGGACTCTCATTCTGACGGCACCCATTCACTGCAGAGGATCCATTGCTGAGCAAGTGATGTAATGCTACATTTCTCCAAAACTGTTCTGATGAGAAACAAACTCATCTACATCAGCTTATTTTCATTTTTGGGGAAACTATTCCTTTAAGCAGTGTGTGTCTCTGTATGTGCAAGTCTGCATGAGAATCAGAGAGAAAGAATCTGTTGCTACACAGTTAGTCACAACCCACTGGCACTTTTGTCTTCAGCTCAGAGACAGCGTCTCCTAACTGCAGTCGAATCCATTCTCCATGCTGTATGATGGATCAGATCCAATGAAAAACACACAGAGAAAACCCAATGGCAGGTACAAGACATATTTAATATGAACATCTATCCTGATAAAGGTTCACTGAAACAAAATATCAGACAGCCTTGACTTTTGTTTTATTTGTTTTAATGACTATATAAATGCTGTGCTTTGAAATCACACGAGTTTAAATATAAGAAGTAAAGCATCTAGATTCTATATACAAACAGGGAATACATATACAGACAAACTTTGCCTTGGTCAACAAGGCTTTATGTAGCATTCAAAACACACAGACTCTGAACACAGTCCAGGCAGTATATTACATCCTTTTCTTCAAGGGCCATTCAAACGACTCTCCATTTGTATTCAGTATAAAAGGTGCTGCTCCTGTCCAACCGATTCTGGCTGGAACTACCAACTATTAGTTCTCCTCGTGGCACTTCACATATTAAAAACTTTAAATCTAGAACAAGGAGGTTCAGAAACAGGACTGAAACCAGAAAACATTCTAGAGAACTCCTTTTTATAATAATAGAGTCAACATGAAATCACAATTGACTATTTGCTTTATATTCTTAATGCATCTAATTGGTCAAAAACATAGTTTTATGTGAATTATGTGAATTTAAATCATTGTTTTCTGTTTTGAATATATTTATTACATTTATTCCGGTGATGCAAAGCTGTATTTTCAGCAGCCATTACTCCAGTCTTCACTGTATGAAAGCCGGTTTCCACAAAAAAAATTAAAAAGGTAACTGCAACTTTCTGCAACAAATTCAGAATTTTGTTCTCGTTATTCGGAGAGAAAAAAAGTCCGAATTGCGAATTTACAATTCCGAATTCATATCTTGCACTACGGAGTTCATATCTAGCAATTTTGACTTTTTTATCTCACAATTTAGATTTTTTTCTTCTTCTCAGAATTGCAAGAAAAAAAAAAGAGAATTATGAGATATAAACTCAGAATTGCAAGAAAACGTCCAAATTGTGAGATAAAAAGTCACAATTATCTTTTTTATTTTTAATTCCTTCATTATCGATGTCACGTGATCCTTCAGAAATCACTCTAATATGCTGATTTGCTGCTCATTTCTTATCATTATCAGTGTTGAAACAATTGTGTTCCTTCATATTTTTGTACAAATCGTGATACGTTTTGTTCAAGATTCTGAATAGAACGTTCAAAAGAAATCTTTCATTATTTTGAGCACACTTTTGATCAATTTGATGCATTCTTGCTGCATAAAAGTATTAATTTCTTGAAAGAAAAAAAAACCGGTAGTCTAAGTGTCTTTCGGCTATTTCAGACAGGTCACATTAAATATCCAGTTTCAAAGATTAGGGAAATCAAACGGGTTGCACAACAAGCATTTCATGTTGACTTTACGCGGAGATGCTAAGTGCTCGTCCTTTGCGTGTAAGGAAGTAGCGTTTGCTTCGGACAGTCCTGGACATGAGCACGAACAGATACGGATCCAGAGCGCTATGCAGGCAACACAGACACACGGTCACGCTGAAGTAGATGTAAAAACTCTCCGTGGAGCCGACAGACAGCAGAACATAATGCACAAAATGAAGGCAGCTGCTCGGGCCGAAGCACAAAACGAAGATAATGAAGTTAAACGTGCTAGCTCTGATATAAAGAGCCCAGTCTAGGTGCGAACGGTTCAGGTGCCAGACGATAGAGGTGTAACATGCCACAGTCACCACTAGGGGCAGGAAAAAACCTACACAGGTCAAGCCTAAATTATAATAGATAAGCCACTGGTAGTAATTTAAATCAGCAGGAAGAACATCATGGCATGTGATTACTCCGAGATCTGTGATGCGGTAGCTTTGTTGCACTAGAAATTCCGGCACAGTGGCGATAATAAATATAATCCAAACGGTTAAGCAACCCCAAGTGCTAAACGAGCGCTTTGGTAAGCTCTTAAAAAGGAAAGGATGCACCACTGCTATGTAGCGTTTGATGCTAATGCATGCTAATGTGAACGCGGAGCAGTAAAGATTTCCGTAAAAACAGGCGGTCGTGATACGACAAGCGGTTTCGCCGAATATCCAGTTGTTTCCACTTAGATGATAGTGTGCTTTCAGTAACAGGCTAAACAACAGCAGCAAGTCGGACGCTGCCAGGCTACAGTACAATATAGCCGATGAAATCACCCTCACTTTGGTTCCAGCGGAGACCAAGATGGCGATATTGGCGGGAATGCCGACAAAGACGGCTATGATGTAGACGGCTGGGATGAACCTATTGCTCAGAGGACCTTGGAGGTAGTTTGCCGTGTTGTTGCTTCGTAACATGACTTCGACATCAACGGCGGCCAGGAGGACGTGTGTTTGGGGGTCTGTCGTTCGGTTTGGAGGAGGAGGGACGTTGACTGGGATGGCGTATCCTTGAAAAGTCCTAGGTCTGGCGATGTCAGTGCTGTTGTGTTTGACCTTCCTGGCCTTCTTTCCTACAAGTAGACAAAGCAAAGAGTTAGGATAAGAACATACTTTTGTTTGTATGCAAAAATCATATCGCAACAACTAAAGTAATTGCATGATTGCAAGTTAACAATTCTAATTTATTGGTTTAATTAAATATTTTAAATTGCAAATATTATATTGATGAGTTCTTTTGACATCAAAATATTTATCATTGCATCTGCTTGATATTGTGTGCAGTTTAACATTAAATATTTGCGTTAATTGATGTAAAAAAAAAAAAAGTCTAGGAACTTGAAAATTGGGCAGTGGATTTCTAGTTCCTAGCATTCTTTGCATAGGACTGGATAAGGAGAATAAATATTGAAAATTAGTTATTTTATGTTTTTATATCCAGGACTGTCTGAACCATCTCAAACTATTTTAATATATAAACCATATAGGCCTATGTGTATGACTATAAAAACATGCAGTTCATATTTAAAGGGGTCATATGATGTTGCTAAAAAGAACATTATTTTGTGTATTTGGTGTAATGAAATGTTTATGCGGTTTAAGGTTCAAAAAACACATTATTTTCCACATACTGTACATTATTGTTTCTCCTCTATGCCCCGCCTTTCTGAAACGCGTCGATTTTAACAAAGCTCATCGGTCTGAAAAGCAAGGTGTGCTCTGATTGGCCAGCTATCCAGTGCGTTGTGATTGGCCGAATACCTCAAGCGTGTGACGGAAATGTTATGCCCCTACCATACTGTGATGCCCTGTCCGGCCGGAGCGACGAGACAAAAACATTAAAACCCATTATAAACGAGACATTTCTTGCATCCAGTGGGGACATAAGTGAGTCAGAACAGCCGGCATTGTAGTCTACTCTACCAGGATCAGGAAACAGACCTCCATAAAATGTGCATGACCCCTTTAACAGACGAAAAGTGAACTGCAAAAATATATTCTCCTACTCGCATCATTTTGCAAACTATTCATGTATTTAATAACACCTTCTGTTGTCTTACTACTTAACATTGGTAGGCTATATAAAAAATAACATAACATAATATTCCTGAAATAAAAATAACAATAAATAACATTTTCAAAAGTTTAGCAAATATATATATGATTAGGCTATAGATTATTTCACTGAGGAATACAGTCTTGTTTGTTTATAGGGAAAAAATCCTATTCACGTTATTTGCAAACTACTCATGCTTTTATTAATAAGACCTACTATTATGTTTCTTATACTATTTCAAATTGGTCTATAAAATATTAATGTAAGCCTAAGATTCATAAAATAGCAAAACCATATAAAACTTGTCAAATGTTTTACTGTAGAATCTGTTTGATTACAGATCAATAAGAAATACAGAAGAAGAAAACACTTCTACTCTAGCTATTTGAGTAAAATCAGATCTAATGCTGTGTTTTTACAGTAAACCGACTTTTTTCTCGTTCCTCACCAGTGTTGGGAGTAACGCATTACAAAAGTAATAATATTACAGTAGTATATTACTTTTTGCTGTAACGCAGTAATATAACGCATTACTAATCAAATTTGGGTACTATTATTACTCGTTACAATCTCAGTAACGCAAGTTACAACAACATATTTTAACTCAAAATTAAGTGGTGAATTTACCAACACCGCAAAACAGCACCAGAGAAAAAATTCCACGGGTAAAATAGTTTGTCTATCTTCTGTTGCTGGAATTAGATGCTTGAGATGACTGCAGAGACGGATTCTACATTTGTGAGATGGACACACTCCTGTTATTTTCAGTTCATCGGAGAAAAGGATAAGAATGCATGGTGCAATATGTGCGAAACCAAACTCCCAACATGGAGAAATAGCACGAGTAAAACCTGGAAACACCTAGACTGGTGCCACTAACACTAAGCTATCGGAGAGAGAGCTGCGGGGTCGGAGAAGAGAAAAAGACGGCGGACGAGCAACAAAAATTAAGTTTAACTAAAAATAAAATCTGTTTTTATTAAATCATAGTGTATATATAAAATGAATGAATATGCGAAATATTTGACTTAAATAGCCTAATTAACAGATTAACAAAACGAAAGGAAAAGACTGAGAGATAGGCTATGTTGCTGAGTTATTACATTTTGGAAGTAACTTGCCCAACACTGTTCCTCACACACATGTACACTAAGAAATTCAGACTAGGCTACACGGAGTAATGGACTGTTTGAAGTGAATCGAAATTAAACGTGTTTAACAAATCGATTCGCTCACCTTTAGCCTGGGTCGCGTTCAGAAAAATTAAAGCGATTAACACGACAAGAAAAACTTTCCCCATGACTGACAAACTCGTCCTATGTGCTCAATTAAAAACAAACGAGGTCTCCACACGTTTAGTCTGTGCGTGGAATCCAAATGAAACGACAGGAGAGCTGTGACTGCGAGTCTCTCTCTCTCTCTTTCTCTCTCTCTCGCTCTCTCTCTTTCTCTCTCGTTCCATACCGATGACATCATCACTGTTGAACCCCTTTCTGCCTTTAACATAATAATTACTTCCATCATTTTGTGCTCTTGAGGTTCTTAAGTGTCCAAAACCTTTTCAAATAAAGTCTTAAAGGGACCGTTCATTATAGTTTTTATTTATGTATTGCTCACCTTTGGCTGCAAGATGAGACTTGTACCTGTACGGTCTTACAGCAATTTTAGTTTAGTTTGACGGTTTTAAACAAATACCTTGTTGTTCTGCCAAAGATTTTGCCTGCATGTACATTTAACCATTGTATGAAGGAAATGCCTGTAGGTGAGAGATAACACAAACAGAGGTCACATTTCTGATCTTGAAATCTCTAACCATCTGAAAGTGTTTTCAATTCCCATCAGTGCACTTCTTATAATTAGCCGATATGGTTACTGCGGTGCATGTCCATGACGCAGTAGGAGCAGATCAAATCCAGATCAAATCCAGATCAAAAGTGACAAACACATGAGAGAAAGATGCTTTCCTGTTTCCCACAAAGGACATACATAGATGTGATTTAAGTAATCCACCAACACATTCTTGCACACCCACACATCCGTGCACACACTTGCTTTATTTATAGCCCTCACCCATGCAGGTCAAAGAGCTCAACTTCCTCTAAACCAGATTTTATATAGGACATCAAGTGCCAATCAAACACAATGCCAAAACTGTTTATTGTGCAAAAGTAAAACAAAAATGACCTAAAAAAACATATTTCATACACATAATATTGGACCAATAATGCACCAAAACAGCTTGATTTGACATTATCAACAACAGAGATGCATTTTCTGCTCTCTTTCAAAGGAATAGTTCACCCAAAAATGAAAGTTTGCTTATAATTTACTCACCCTCAGAACATCCAAGATATAGATGAGTTTGTTTCTCCATCAGATTTGGAAAAATGTAGCATTACATCACTTGCTCACCAATTAATCCTCTGCAATGAATGGGTGCCGTCAGAAGCCTGAGGGTGAGTACATTTTTATTTTTGAGAGAACTATTCCTTTACAAATTGATAAGATGACACATTTCATCTTAACTATGCGTGATTTTAGTTGCATTTTATTAATTAATTTATTAATTGCTTTTTGTCCCCAAACTGTTTCCAACTGGTTTTTTTTTTTTTCTCTAAAAAGCATCAACTAGAAGACTTCATATTTTGTTTTTGAAACTGCTGGGTTTCGATCAACGTGATTGTTATTTGGTAAAGGTGTAAACATATACGTGAGGATGAGTTTGAATGACTCACACACGACTTCTGCTGCGAGCGAGCAGTGTGAAACTTGTGCAAACAACTACTAAACCTCCTCATGCAAACATATACTAAACATCCTGCTGTTCAGAGTAAATATTCAGAAAGAAAGCCTACTGATCTGGTGCGTCAGCTACTCTGTCGAACTGTGAGACTGGAACATAGATGTGTTCCTTACAAACAGAGCGCAGAAACAGTCAGGTATAGAAAACTACTGCCTAAGGGTAATTTCTCATAAATACTCACATTTTTACAGGAAAAGGACATCGAGTTTTTAAGTGGCACTAACACGTCAGGACTTCTGAAGGGTCACGGAGTGTGTTTACACATGCATGAACTGCTATTCAAACATATCTGGCACACACAGCATGAACACACATGGGATGGCGCATTTAACAGGACGGTGCCTAAATCCCTTACAGTATGTGGAAATTTTTTGGGAAGTTTGCGGTTCTCAAACATAGACTTACTGAGAGGATTCATAGAGATTTCTCTCTTTAAATTTAGCCTAGAAACAATTGACATCTGGTCTTAAAATCATATTGCTAATGTAATTTCCTGAATATATGTAATATGATTAGCCTATAAGATATTATAAATATGAAACATTATTTATAAATTATTTAAAATTTTCATTTTTTTATGTCATCCAACTAATACACTAATGTACAACTAATACAGCCTACTTTATAATGTTGGTAGGCTATATATTATATTATATATTTAAGGCTGTGTAATTATGAAAGTAAATGGAATAATTATGAGTGGCTCCTGAAATGAAAAATGGAACAAAATGTGATAGCTATAATAGAAAATTGTATAAAATTCCGTCATGATGTACTCAGCCTCATGTAATTTCAGATCGGTATTACTTTATTTCTTCTGTGGAAAGAAAAAAGATTTGAGAAATGTCTCTTTTTTTCTTCATATAATGGAAGTCAGGGGTAACCAAAAAGGTTTCTTTTTATGTTCTGCAAAAAAAAGAACGACATAGGTTTGAAACGACTTGAAGTTGAAAGTGAGTAAATGACAACATTTTCATTTTTGGGTGAACTATCCCTTTAAGGTGCCATTTTTTTATGTGAGAAAACGGTACAATAGTGCTTTATACATAGCATTAACGTGTTTCTTTCTGATCAGTATATAGGAATATACCAGTGATTTTTTTACATCACTTAAATTCCGTGCTTAAAAAGTGCAACTGGCAGTTGAACACTCAAAGTGAGCTCGTTAAAGTGTTTTTTGTGAGTTAATGACTGTCTAAACCAAGAGAAAAATCCCAATAAACCGCAGGCGCAGCCCTCAGACACTCAAGAGAGCGTAACTCTGGATACACAAACAGACAAAACCCAAACAAAACTGAGCTGCAACCCTAACAACTGCAGCTATATGCTTTCAATCACCATGTGTGATGAATTATTATCCCGACATTTCTGAAATGGCGATTTCTCGTGAATAAGGAGACATGTGGCGCCATCCCTTAGAAGACATCACCGTGTTCAACATTAGATATTTTTCCAGACACAAAGGAGAGGTAGGTAAGCGCTCATATTTTGCCTGTCCTTAATTTGCTTTTTCTATATATTTAAACAATGTTTATATTTTATGTATATATAGCCTAATTATAAAATATTAATAAAATGATAAATACATGAATTAATTAGGCGAAGATAAAGCATGTTGTTTCAGAAGCGTTATGCTCTCATCTGTTTCTCAGGTGAACTGCTGCGCTTTCTCACGTGACTGTCAGATTCTGCTCACGTGCTGTGATGACGGCAGACTGTACCTGTGGAACGCCAGCAGTGCACAACATCTGTCAACATACGCTGTTTGCCTTCAGTGGATACTCTCCAAATTGGCGCTAGGGTGACACGGAGGAGACCTAATAAAGTCGTTATTTTTTTTCTTTTGCGAACAAAAAGTATTCTCGTAGCTTTGTAATATTACGGTTGAACCCCTGATGTCACATGGATTATTTTACCGAACTCCTTGCTTTCTGGACGTTGATCGCGGTAGTACCCTTGCTGTCTATGGGAGGGTCAGACAGCCGTCAGAATGCATCAAAAATATCTTAATTTGTGTTCCGAAGATGAACGGAGGTCTTACGGGTTTGGAACGACACGAGGGTGAGTAATTAATGACAGAATTTTCATTTTTGGGTGAACTATCCCTTTAAACAACTGCGTATAATGCTGTATATTTATAAGTGCTATGTGTGTATACTGTGTATATTTATTATGTATATATAAATACAAACATATGCACGTAGGCCTATATATTGATGAAAAATATGTTATGTTTATATGTTAAATATATTTATATATAATATAAAATATAAGAATATAAATATATGCATGTAAATATTTTCAAAATATTTACTGTAGGTGTGTGTATTTATATATACATAATAAATATACACAGTACACATGGTTCAACCGTAATATTACGAAGCTACGAGAATACTTTTTGTTCGCAAAAGGAAAAAAAAAAACACTTTATTCAAGAATTCGTCTCCTCCACATCACCCTAGCGCCATTTTGGAGAGTATCCACTGAATGCAAATAGCATATGTTGTTCTGTGTCAGCTGCGCCACGCTGATACGTTGTTTTCGTTCAAATCAAAGCACAAACAACGTAGAAAACGTATCCGCGTGGCGCAGCTGACACAGATCAACATACGCTGTTTGCCTTCAGTGGATACTCTCCAAATTGGCGCTAGGGTGACACGGAGGAGACCTAATAAAGTCGTTATTTTTTTTCTTTTGCGAACAAAAAGTATTCTCGTAGCTTTGTAATATTACGGTTGAACCCCTGATGTCACATGGATTATTTTACCGAACTCCTTGCTACGTTTCTGGACGTTGATCGCGGTAGTACCCTTGCTGTCTATGGGAGGGTCAGACAGCTGTCAGAATGCATCAAAAATATCTTAATTTGTGTTCCGAAGATGAACGGAGGTCTTACGGGTTTGGAACGACACGAGGGTGAGTAATTAATGACAGAATTTTCATTTTTGGGTGAACTATCCCTTTAAACAACTGCGTATAATGCTGTATATTTATAAGTGCTATGTGTGTATACTGTGTATATTTATTATGTATATATAAATACAAACATATGCACGTAGGCCTATATATTGATGAAAAATATGTTATGTTTATATGTTAAATATATTTATATATAATATAAAATATAAGAATATAAATATATGCATGTAAATATTTTCAAAATATTTACTGTAGGTGTGTGTATTTATATATACATAATAAATATACACAGTACACATACATATGTAAACAAAAACTTTTATTTTGGATGCGATTAATCGCGATTAATCGTTTGACAGCACTAATATTTTTTTTGCGATTTTGGAGCTCTGTACAGTAAAGTGAGTGGAATTCGCTGTTGTAAATATATGACTGTCGTAATAATTACAGCTGTGCACGTGTATTTGTTGCTGCCGTAAAGAAACCTTTTTTCGCGGAATTTCGTACCTGCTCACCAAACTCACACACATACTCCCAGAACAGACGTTTTCAGTTTATTAGAAGTCGGTGTACCATCAGATTGATTTTGAAACTGATATTTCAAGGTAAAAACTTGCTTGTATTGCTTAAGCTAGCTGACTCATATCAATAGGCATTACTCACAGTGGAAAAAAGACGCTTAAACAAGCAAACAAGAAAAGTTGGAAAGAAAAAAGCATAAAGATTGTCAAATACACAATGCAGGGATCTTCTGTTGTGTAACTGCTAAATAATATCAGAAATAAAGTAAAAAATATGGGGCTAGACACTGAAAAAAATTGAAATATTGCCTGTTAAATGGCAGATTTAACAACTTATCCTATATAGAGTGGGCATGTTGTCACAAAATGGTCAATATGTGTTTGAATAACCGGCGAAATGTGGAAAACATAATAAATAAATACATAAATAAATAAATAAGCCTATCATGAAAAAAGAGTTACTGGAGTATATATATATATATATATATATATATATATATAATATAAATTGTATAAAATTGTATGTGTGTGTATATATATATATATATATATATACAATTTTATATATAAATATCAAATATAATAATGCTAATAATTATATAAGAATTTTATAATTAGTAGGATTTATATAAATACAATAAATTATATATATATATATATATATATATATATATATATACAATTTTATATATAAATATCAAAATAAGTAGTGTTATTCATAATGGAGGAGTGTTTTGCTTTATTAATATGTACTGTGTATATAATATACTCCAGCAGTAATGAGTCCATCCAGCGGTGCATTGTGAGTATGGAATGTAGAAGTGTATTTAATGTATGTAGGTGTGCATAAAAAGTGTAATTATTTGTTTAGAAATAAACACGCAGGTCCAGTGAAATCATGTGTTTTCTCCTGGGATGGTCAGCTGTTTGCGAGCGCATCTCACGACCGTAGCGTCAGAATCTGGAGCCGCTCCAGCACTGAATGCACACACATACTGACAACTCCAATACTGATGCATCACATGATTCATAACTTAAAGGGGTCATATGATGCTTTTTTAAAGATCATTATTTTGTGTATTTGGTGTAACAGCAGCAGCAACAATTATCATCATAGTTTTGTAATTATTTCTTGAATTATCCTTACAAAAATTGCTGTGATAACCATAGTTTGAGTCAAACTTAACTCCAGTTAACGTTGCTTGTCAGCTCACAGTGGGAGTGTGGAGAGTTCAGGTGACATCAAACATGTCCACTTACAATACGACAGTAGATCAGGAACTAATGTATGAAACAAACACTTCCCTTTTTAAAAAGACGTACAGAGTCTAACAAAAATAGAGGGACACATATATTTAACCAAATGAAACAAACACTTCCCTTTTTAAAAACACACAGAAATAGACACATGTATTGAAACAAATGACACTTCACTTTCAAAATCATATTTCAGGAGGAAAGAGATCTAGGTTTTCACAATTTGAGTGGTGCTCTACTCTGCAAGCCCTTCCAAAAATAAAATATATTTGATATATTATATATTTTCATGTATAAACAGCCATTTTTATTGTGTGAGAAAAATATTAAGTGTGATATTATAGAGAAAATTTGTTTGTAAAATGTAATAATGTTAAAAAAAATGTTTTAATATTTAGAATTGGGTATGTTAATATATTATACTTTTTCTAATAAATATTATTTTCATATTTATGTTAATATTACGTATGTATGTATGTTAATATATAACTAATATATATATATATATATATATATATATATATATATATTAGTTATTATTATACACTGTTAATTATAAAATAATAATAGTTAAATACTTAAATATCATTTAATTATTTATATTTATAGTATATAAATACAATGGAAGGCTGGAAAATGTTTATTTTAAAATGAATTTGAATAATATTATTTGTTATTAAAATATAAATATATAATAAAAATATAAACACAATCCATACATCTTCAAAAATAAAAACAGATTTGTTATTAAAATGAAATTAGAACTGTCAATAGAATATAATAACTGATTAATCTTATGATTTATGACTAGAAGCAAAATAATGTCTAAATATTATTTTAAGCATATTTAATTAACATCCAACACATTTTGACAGCTCTGAAAACACTTTGAAAAAAAATCCCTTAGCATCCTCTTGCAACCCCATGGAGATTTAAAAATCCCTAGTAATCATTCATATCCATAACACTAAAATAGTTTTGAGGCAAGCTTTTTGATGAAATTTAATACTTACAGTTAAGAGTTTTTTCATGTCACTAACCTTAAACATGAACTGAAGACGCGAGTCTTGGACCCTGTTTATGTAGTAACAGGTGTTTAGCTCACCCGTTGAAGACTGTCACCATGCTCTCTGTCCAGTAATGTTTGTGTGGTGTTTGATGTCTCCGAGCGGTGAGATGCTGGAGGATCTGCGGGGTCACACTGCAGCTGTCCAGAGCAGACTCCCAGTGTGTGGTGTGAATCACGGTCTCACTGTGCCGTTTGTTTTGCTCCGGTCAGCATGAGCTGCATCACCTCCTCTTTCTGTGGGTTCAGGCCACGGGCTCCTGGGATCGGACCGTGAGAGTCTGCAAACTTCACGAGGAAAAAGAGCCTGTGACATTACAGGGGCACCAGGGGGACGTGGCCTGCGTCTGTTTCTCTTTTAGTGGGACGCTGGTGAAAATGAGCTTTGATGTTTGATTCAGGATAAAAAAGAAAGTCTTTTCTGCTCACAGAGGCTGCATTTATTTGATCAAAAACACAGTAAAACCAGTAATATTGTGAAATATTATTACAATTTAAAAAACCAATTTTCTATTGTAATATATTTTAAAATGTAATTTATTCCTGTGATGCAAAGCTGAATTTTCAGCATCATTACTCCAGTCTTCAGTGTCACATGATCCTTGATGCTGCTTCATATTTTTGTAGAAAGTTCAAAAGAACAGCATTTATTTGAAATAGAATTTTTTTGTAACATTATACATGTATTAAAGTAATCATTTCAAACATTTTGAATGGTAATGTATCGGTTTCCACAAAAAGTGATTTCTGACTGTTTTCAACATTAATAATAATAGTTTCTTGAGCAGCAAATCAGCATATTAGAATGATTTCTGAAGATCATGTGACACTGAAGACTGGAGTAATGATGCTGAAAATTCAGCTTTGATCACAGGAATAAATTACATTTTAAAATATATTCAAATAGAAAACTGTTATTTTTAAACGTAATAATATTTTACAATTTTACTATTTTTACTGTATTTTTGATCAAATAAATGCAGCCTTGGTGAGCGGAAGAAATCATTAGACATTCAAAAAAAAAATCATTAAAAATTGCCATTATTCCAAACTTTTGACCGCTGGTATATTTATGTATGTGTGTTCAGGCACAGTGCGTGTTTGGTTGCCGATGCGGCGCGTGTGTCTGTTTGTGTTGGGAGGTTGTGAGCGTGTTTGGCTTTCTCCAGAGACGGACTGGTTTTAGCATCCACCGCTGAAGGCGACATGGTAAAACAAACACACACTCATTCACACAGTCTGTGTGGCAATGCTTGATACTCGTATGTTTGTTTATCAGGTGAGGGTCTGGGATATGACCACTGGCGGTTGAGAACCTTTGACTGGTCACATGTTTAGCACTATGACATCACAAGCTTCATGATGTGTGTGTGTGTGTTTCAGCGTCACTAGGACTCGGCGTACGGCTGTGTGTTCACTCCTGATGGGAAGCTTCTCACCAGCGGTTCTGAGCAGCTGGATGTAGAAGAGGATCAAGCAAACCTCACAGAGGACAGAAGTGAGAGATGCAGGAGTTTAAACGCAGAACAGGACTGGAGTGACCCACGGTGAATGAAAGCAGCTGTGGAGCTGATTCTAAACCCGCTGACACACACAGCCTCAGTGAATGTTATGCAGCCTTCTGCATGTCTGAATGATCACATTTATGAGACGAGCATCCATGAAAACCACCACAACGTCAGAACATTTAGTTTGGGTTCATAAGGTTTCGTTTTGTAATTGTTGGACGTTTGTATGCATTTTTGTACTGTTTAGCAGATATTCACCTTGTTTTTTAGTGCAAAAGTGAGCCATCATCTTCTTCAGTGAAAAACAACAGTACAGCCTCTCAAGCCTTGACGGCGAACTTGCGGATGGAGTAGAGGCGGGACTTCCTCTGCAGCTTCTTGGTCATCAGGTTCTGCTCGTGTTTTGTCAGCTGACGACGGATGGCGCGCGTCTTCTTGGGTCTCAGGTCCAAAGGCTTGTACTTCTTACCCTGAAAATGAAAAGAACAGGGCTGTTAGAATCAACAAGCGGACAATACAGGAAGCTGACGGAGAACAGGAAGTGTGGAGATCGATCAGACTTGAACATTCAGCCGTAAAACCTTCCATAATAAAAGTACATGGACCCTTTTCACAAACTATGATAACGGTTTCCACAGTTAACAAATCTAAATCTATAAAAAAAATATATATACTTTTATAGTGCATTTTCCATTTACATTTTTATATATTTATAGTTTTTGTACATTTAGAACACTATACTTTGCATTATATTAACCTTGGCACTTCATTTCAGAAAACAAGTTAATGCTGCTGTGTTTCTAATACAGCGCAGTAAGTGACATCAAATTTAACAAATTCAAATAGAAATGCTCATAGAAAACCCACTGTAGATTTTTTCTTTTTCTATTATAAAAAATGGGAATACAAAAATTGAGTTGTAATTTCCATTCAGATGACTTTTGCTTCTGAGAAACCCAGAAATATGAAAAGGGTCGATTCAGAGATGGGATCAATAAACCAAACATCAGTTAAATATAATAAAACTGATGACAGGTAATATAATGCAAAGTATAATGTTATAAAAATACATGAAATTTTATATATACAGGTGTGTGTATATATATATGTGTGTGTGTGTGTGTATATATATAACACACATATATAAAAATAAAAAAAAATTATTAAATAAAAGACTAGGCGTTCATTTTTAATAAATTACTAAAATACTACATTATAAGTATTAACATACATTTCCAAGACAATGTAACTGGGTTGTCCAGTAAACTGTATTTTCAATTTGGACTACAGCTTTAGTTCAATAAATGATAGGAGATAAAGGTTTTGTCGGCTGCTCACAGCAGATGAGCATCATTTAAAGACTCTGCCGTGAACGGTCATAATTCTTTAGCAAGAGAATATTCACACTAGTTCCACTTTAGCAGGAGGAGTGCTGGGTGATCGTCTTGCTGGAGTCTAAACGGACGCTCTGTGTAGTTTGTGTCTTATAACAAATCATGTCATCTGAATACAGTAAAGAGCGTAACGTGACACTAATGGCCATTACAGCTTCCCACTTCAACAAAAACACTGCGGTTTAAGCATCAACTCGATCAAACTCGACTAAATATATCAGTCTAAAAGACAATTTTGGTGTGAAGATGATTTAAACAGGCTCTCCCCTTCTCTTTAAACTAGACTATCTAAAAATGACTTCAAGGCGTTACAAGCAGACAAAAGAGCATCTTATGTGCGTATGCATGAATGCATTTCAGTGGCGCTAAACTGACCTTGTAAAACTTCCTCAGGTTCTCCTTCTGTGTCTGGTTGATGACTGTGAGGACTCTGGCGATGGACTTGCGGACAACGCGGCTGAAAAGAGAGGAAATAAACATTAGAATGATGCTTTCCATTTAATTCAAGGTTTTCAATTAACTCCAGAGTGAAATTTTTGACTGGAACGCAAAAGAAATAAGGCTGCAAACCATTTCAAAACATGTTTTGAATATGGAATCGATACACACAGGGTTTCTATAAGGTAAACTTAAAACTTTGCTCTCAACCACTAACTTTTACTTTGGCATCTGATCACACTGTAATATGTTCATCCTCAGTATTTATGTAAAGGGGAGGGGGTTAATTCAGAGGGAAAAAGTTCATACCCCATTAATAGATGTTTGTTCTTTTTTTAAGCATAAACTAAATTTAGCTTAATTTTGTGATGTTTCTTGATAGCTCTGAAAGATGTACAGATATTAGTACCAAAAAACAAGACAAAAACACTGATGAAATGCATGCAACATTCTGTGCCACAGCTATGAATTTAGAACTTTCTATTCCAATTAATTAGTCGAAGGGCTAATTAAGACTTTAAGACCTGGAGAAATTGTGTGTGAATACTGAATGTCCTTGTTCTTGGATCAGAATACACTAAAGAACCTTTAGTGTCCTCCCATCACACTAAAGCTGGCATTGAAATGCAGAAGGGGCCCCAGATCATTGTTCTTCCTTTACAGCACATTCAGGCCTCCAATAATGATCTGTGGTGAACAGACGAACACAACCGGCTCCATCCCATCACTCACATCTTGGAGAGTTTGGATGCAGCTCCACCGGTAACCTTGGCAACGCGGAGCTGGGAAAGCTCCACCTTCAGATCATCCAGCTGCTTCAGCAGCTCCTCCTTTTTCTTTCCACGCAGGTCTCTGGCCTTGATCTTTGCCTACAAACACACGGGAACGTTATTCATTAGCATCTAATCACATCAAACCATTTTTTGCATTGATAAAAAATGTAGCCATTACAGACTCCTGGAACTGTGGATAAATATCAAAAGCATACAGGTGCAGTTATTGAGGTTTAGTTTTCTTCATGAACAATTTCCTACAAATAATGTCAGGGGTTTCTGATGTTAATGCTTATGAAACGCATGTCAGCTCGCACTGAACCCGTTCCGTCTAAACAGATTATACCAAACCGTCATTTGTGTTCGCATGGCTACCGACTGCTGAAAGCCACAATATGCAAAATAGTTCCATAATATTAACTTCACGTATTTATATTTGCCGTTTAAATCCGTTCCAAATCGTACGCTACGCTAACAGGCTAGACGGCACGGAGCACTGCTGGACTTGTCAGCTTCAAGCAGCCACCAACACATCGTTTCATCGCTCAAAATTCACTTTGTTTCAAAGTCATCTTTTTAGATACTAGGCTCAAACTCTAGCGCACTGCTCGATGTGTATTTAAAACTCTTTCTCATGGTCGTTAAACATGTGTAATACACAGGATTGATTCAGATTGCTCGGTTTCGGTAAAATCCTCACCATTTTTCTCGATGGCTGCCACAAGAAAGGAAGTTGCGCCGGTCACGTGAGAAAATCTACCGGGTTACGGAGGAAACTAAACGGACGCGGAAGGGGGTCAGGAATATTCCATTCCCTTCTTAAAGAGGGTGCCTAATGACATAATTTATTAAATTACGACATTATTACCCTCAAATGTAAAATATTTAGAAGTGAATTATATGGTAAATACAGGAAATATACAAATTTCCAATGTCACATGTCTGTTACAAACCATTCCGTATATTACAAGATAATTGTACATGTTTTAATATGTTTACGTTTGCGTAAAAAATAAATATAAACATAAAAATAAACACATTTAAAATGTATTCGCTTTACTTTAAAATGTATTTCTCTTAAATAAAGGTTTTAATGAAATAGCCTCATTGGTCGAGGGATTTGATAGACAGCTAATCGCTCCGCCCACTCTTCCGGAACACTCCATTGACCATCATGGCGCTCGCAAGAAGTGTCTACAATCTGCTCTTCAGAAGAACGTCAACTTTCGCCATCACCATCATGGTGGGAGCTGTTGTCTTCGAGAGGGTGTTTGATCAGGCTGGAGAAGCGGTATTTGACAACATAAATCGGGGGGTAAGTCATTTTTCGCTTGAATTCGGTTGATTTCTTCTTGACCCGCCGGTAGACTGACCTTGACTAGCCTGCTGGCTAAGGCTAACTACAACTAAATATGCAAATATAGGACAAACTTGAGCCTAAAAACCCATATGTAAGTGTTAAATTAGTATAAATTCATCCATGTTGTCTTAATAATATTCTAATTTTATATCAACAGTTTAATGGGATTTGAACACAACACTGCAATGCTGTGAAATCAGTATAGAGTTCAACTAATTCATATTTTCGGTTCAATCTGAGTATAAATGATAATATAATAATGAGTATAAATGATAATATAATAATGAGTATAAATGATAATATGTCTGTAATGTGCTTTGCTCACCCTGTGTGCTGTGATCTAATTGTTTATCTTCTTTTTGTAGAAACTCTGGAAACACATCAAACACGGTTATGAGCAGAAGGATGAAGAATAATGATGCAGCTTGTGAAGCGTTCACTCTACCATCATCCCGTTTCCTGATGTGACCCTGTCGGATGGTCCACTGGCTTTTGCAGCGTCCTCTGGCCGCCGTGTTTCATCTTCCAGCCAGATTGTCCTGGGGACATAGACAGAGACTGATTACCGAACCCTGATCAAATGTCACGTGACCACCTGTTATTGTGCGATATGTCACATACTTCATGATCTGTAAATGTGTTGCTAACTTAATTCTGTATGAATAAACCCAATGACTCAGAATCGTTGAAATCTGGTGGTGCTTTTGTGTGCAGTGCAAGAGGGAATGTTGGATTTCATGTTATAGTTCAATTTCATTGTGATGTCTTAGTTTTTAGTAGTTTAGTAAAAAAAAAAATTTTCATGGAAATCCAAAGTCTATTTCTATAGTGAATATATAAGTTTTTTTTTTTTGTTATTTCCTGAACTCTACAAAATATGAGTGCTAAATCTGTTCGTTCAAGAGACCATTCCACTCAATCCACAAATCCGCTCATCCCTTTAAAAAAAAAAAAATTATGTAATTTTGATAAAGCTGCTTGTTTTCAAACAGAAACTAAGAATACTGATATATTTCATTACCAACTATTTATTTTGTGATTTCGACAATTACGAGAAGTGTATGTTCTTCAGTTAACAGTCATCGAGGGGGCTTTTTGTATTTTATTATTTTTTATATTAATGTATTGGATACAATAAATATCGTTAAAAGTTATATTTTACTATTATTTTATTATATAGAAAACAGAAATGATTTTCAGTTTACATTTTGATTTTAGGTGGTTCTCAACTTTTTTTGATTCAAAGGTCCCCCAGTTATTAGCCATTTCTAGTATTTTTGATGTAAGCATGATGGAAGTGATCAATTTCAAACTTTTTTATTAACATAAACTGGATATATTTATATACTTAACCACAATCCATTCTGCAATATTGCAGAAGTTACAAGAACTATGTTATTTAGATAAAAACACTCATTATTGAGGGGGAAAGTATTTGTATTGCATTTTATTATTGCATTACTATTTTTATTTTATTATTGTATTAGGAATTAGAAATGCATTTTAGTGTACATTTTGATTTTATGTGTATTTTAGCATTTACATTTTTAATATAGTTATGCCATTTTAATACATTAATAATATAAAACATTATTATTAATGTATTAAAATGTTTATTGTAATATTTAAATACTTTTTAGTAATTTTGAGACCCCTTGGATCAATTTCAAACTTTTTTATTAATATAAACTGGATATATTTATATACTTAACCACAATCCATTCTGCAATATTGCAGAAGTTACAAGAACTGTATGTTATTTAGATAAAAGCACTCATTATTGAGGGGGAAAGTATTTGTATTGCATTTTATTATTGCATTACTATTTTTATTTTATTATTGTATTAGGAATTAGAAATGCATTTTAGTGTACATTTTGATTTTATGTGTATTTTAGCATTTACATTTTTAATATAGTTATGCCATTTTAATACATTAATAATATAAAACATTATTATTAATGTATTAAAATGTTTATTGTAATATTTAAATACTTTTTAGTAATTTTGAGACCCCTTGGTTGAGAATCACTGCACAAACTAGTGAAAAAGTCAAGTTCATTAGCTTGCTTGCTGTCAGGCAATTGAGATACATAGGCCACACTAATGTTCTTCTCCAGCAGAGGGAAGTATTGATGTGCTCATCTGAGGTCAAGTCTGTTAAAGATACCATTTTAAAAGGCTTTTGTTCAAAACAATCTTTAGAAATATCAAAAATAATAAATTAATTTGCTGTGAAGAAAGGGGTGAAAGTAGTTGCGAATAGTGGCAAATGTGGTTTCTAAGTCTCATCGATCCATCAATTTAAAGACTGAAAAGCAAAAGTTTATTTGAGATAGACTGACCACTTCTTGCATCTATTTGCTCAAACACTGTACGTTCTGTAGACATAGAAGTTGCTGCACTAGGCACAGTGAGGTTAGAAAGCTCATTCAATATCCTCAAAGTGAGTTATGATCTCATATCTTTGAATGTGATTGAATAAGTGAGCAGTACTGAGCAACTCTTCAGTGCACAGACAAGTAAAACCACATTCACTGCTGTTGGGTCACACCCATATAATCCACTGAGATCAGGAGAGGGTTTGTATGACGGTCCTATTCTCTCAAAGTGCATTCACTGAATACACTAATGCTGAGTCAGTTTGACAAAAACAAAAAAGTGAAGCTTCTGGTAATACACATAGTAAGATAATACATGAACTATCACTGAAATACTAAACGTCTTCACATGAATGCAGATAGTGTGAAAAGGTATCAAACAGCGTTAACATCAGAGTTATTATAGTCAACTAAAACTAAAACCATAAAGGCATTTTCCTTACTTGAAATAAAATAAACTGAATTAGAATGGAATATTTTTTTAAATTGAAACTTTATTTCAGCTAGTTGCTAAGGCAAAATTGATTCTAAAATAACTAGAAATAAACAAAAAATAATAAACAAAAAATAATAAATACTATAGAGACATGTAAAAAAAAAAAAAAAAAAAACTAATAAAAGACAAAAACAGAATTACTAAAACTTGAACGAAAATTCAAGAAAATTAAAAAAGAAAATATTAAAATAAAATCTCATTTAAAAATATTAACAAAAACTTTAACAGTATTTCAGTGAGGTTCAGGAACGTCATATAGCAAAGGTTTGTGTGACTTCCAATGGACAAACACAATAATCAATCTAATGAGTCATTAAGAAAGTCATTGGCAGCGTAACATCATATTGATTAGGACTTCATATCTTCCGTACTTGAGTCAATGACCTCAAACTAGAGTATTTGGTAACAGAAGCACATTTTTCTTTGGAAAAATCAGCATAACTGGCAGAGAGCAGTGATTTTATGGTTGCTATAAACATTTTTTTTATTGATTATCGACCTTACTGACACAAGGCCATTTTATTGTATTGCATTGTTTACCAAAACAGGCAACTGAATCTTAGCTTATAAAAGGCAGAAACTCTAAAATGACCTGGATAATATCGTTGACACCAAATTAGTCTTTGTGCGGGAGAATGGCCAGGATGGCTGAAAACAAAACGCTGGACTGTTCTGAAGTGACAAGCGATGGGTGGAGATCTAAATCCATCGAAAAAGCAATAGAGAGCAGAAAACAGCAGCTGGATCACATGCAAGATAGGAGCACTTTGTAAAAAGAAGGGCAGGTGAATCTACTGTAATGAGGTTTGGAAATATCATTAATCACTATCGGAAGCTTTAACTGGTAGATACAGTTAGATTTTACAAAGGTTGTGCCTCCAAATATAAAATACCAGTCAGTATTGTTTTAGTATTATAATATAATAATAAAAAATTCATTAATATTTTAAATGAGCCCCTATTTTTCTATTTTTATTTTATGTTAGTTTAATTTTTTGTAATTTACTAATTTTTTATTTAAAACAATTTAATATTACTATTTAGGGTTAATTTTGTTTTATTTCAGCTATAGATCCCCTGAGGAACAATTCCACTCATTCTCTACTATAGGAGAGGTAGAATTGTATGAACTTGTTAATCATCTAAACCAACAACATGTATGTTAGACCCTTTTCCATCTAAGCTCCTAAAAGAAGTGCTTCCAGAAGTCATAGATCCTCTTCTGACTATTATTAATTCGTCATTGTCATTAGGATATGTCCCCAAAACCTTCAAACTGGCTGTTATTAAGACTCTCATTAAAAAAAAACACAACTTTACCCCAAAGAACTAGTTAATTACAGACCGATCTCAAATCTCCCTTTTCTGTCCAAAATACTAGAAAAGGTAGTATCCTCACAATTAAATTCCTTCTTAGAGAAAAATGGTATCTGTAAGGATTTCCAGTCAGGATTTAGACCGTATCATAGTACTGAGACTGCTCTCATTAGAGTTACAAATGACCTGCTCTTATCATCATATCGGGGTTGTATCTCTCTATTAGTGCTATTGGATCTTAGCGCTGCGTTTGACACTATTGACCACAACATTCTTTTGCATAGACTAGAAAACTTTGTTGGCATTAATGGAAGTGCATTAGCATGGTTCAAATCGTACTTATCTGACCGCCATCAATTCGTAGCAGTGAATGAAGAGGTATCATATCAAAAGTGAAGTGACATGTGGCCAAGTATGGTGACCCATACTCGGAATTTGTGCTCTGGGTAAAATTGCATTTTTCCATCTCAAAAATTTATCTAAATTACGACCTATGCTCTCAATGTCAAATGCAGAAACGTTAATATGGAGTTTTGGTTACTTGCCGCTATCGCCTCTGGCTTGCCTAGTTGGGGACACTTAATTTACAGCGATATTGTCGACTTGATTGCACAGATACTATTTAAACTGAACTGAGCTGGATGATGACATCACTGAATTCAATGATGAACTGCCTTTAACTGAAAAATGAGTGTTTACTATTGTCATTTTGCATTATTGACACACTATAAATCTTGCTAATTACTTATAAAGCCCTGAATGGTTTAGCACCTCAGTATTTGAACGAGCTCTTGTTACATTATAGTCCTCCACGTCCGCTGCGTTCTCAAAACTCTGGCCATTTGATAATACCTAGAATATCAAAATCAACTGCGGGCGGCAGATCCTTTTCCTATTTAGCGCCCAAACTCTGGAATAACCTACCTAACATTGTTCGGGAGGCAGACACACTCTGTCAGTTTAAATCTAGATTAAAGACCCATCTCTTTAACCTGGCTTACACATAACACACTAATACGCTTCTAATATTCAAATCCGTTAAAGGATTTTTAGGCTGCATTAATTAGGTCAACCGGAACCGGGAACACTTTCCATAACACCCGATGTACTTGCTACATCGTTAGAAGAATGGCATCTACGCTAATATTAGTCTGTTTCTCTCTTATTCCGAGGTCACCGTTGCCACCAGATCCAGTCTGTATCCAGATCAGATGGTCACTGCAGTCACCCGGATCCAGTACATATTCAGACCAGATGGTGGATCAGCACCTAGAGAGGACCTCTACAGCCCTGAAAGACAGCGGAGACCAGGACAACTAGATGAGCCCCAGATACAGATGTTATTCCCCTGTAAAGACCTTGTCTCAGACGACCACCGGGACAAGACCACAGGAACCAGATGATTCCTCGGCACATTGTGCCTTTGCTAGCCTGAAATTGAACTGCTGGTTTTGTCTGGTCAGAGGAGAACTGGCCCCCCGACTGAGCCTGTTTTCTCCCAAGGTTTTTTCTCCATTTTGTCACCGATGGAGTTTTGGTTCCTTGCCGCTGTCGCCTCTGGCTTGCTTAGTTGGGGACACTTCATTTCCGGCGATATCGTTGACTTGATTGCAAAGATACTATTTAAACTGAACTGAGCTGGATGATGACATCACTGAATTCAATGATGAACTGCCTTTAACTGAAAAATGAGTGTTTACTATTGTCACTTTGCATTATTGACACACTATTTTCCTAATTAATGCTGTTCAGTTGCTTTGCCACAATCTGTATTGTTAAAAGCGCTATATAAATAAAGGTGACTTGACTTGACTATTTAGGCTAGTTTTATTTTTTCCAGTTAATAATTTTAATGCTCCAAACTTATTTCTTATATCTAGTTTTTATCTAATATTTTTATTTTATTTTAATTCAGCTTTATTTAAGTGTTTTTAACAGTTTTAGTTAACAATAATAACACATTTGTATACCAAATAAATTTTAATTAATGGACCAAATTTGCTTTATTTACATATATCTATGCATTATTTTACATTAAGCTTCCCTTTGTTTTATATTATTATTGAGAAAATCTATCAGGTGTTTAGTTTTTATTTACTTATTTATTGCAAAGAAGAAACAGCACTACATTTGAAATTTTGAGGGGAACATTTGAAGGGAAAAAAGAAAAAAACAGGCTACAAAGTGGTAAACAAAGAAACCCTCAGAAAAAAAGATTAGTTCATAAAAATGTGTTCATAGCAATGAGATTTTACAGTGTGGGAAATTTCAGAGATCAATTTTAGGCAAAGTGTTCTTGTGGATGAAAAATTTGCAATGCAAAACAAATATCAGGTGTTTTGTTTTTGTTTTTTTATGAACATTATATCAACCAATAAAAAAGCAGTTACAATACAAAACTACAAAATAATAATAAAAAGAAAATTAAATAAAAAATTATAATGTCAAAACAAATAAATTACTAGACAGGGGTCTAAAAATTAAAACACATTACATTCAAAGGAAAAGATTAAACAGCTTACAATTTTCAGCTGTTTTTAAAGCCTTCTTGTTACATGGGTTAGAAATAGTCGCAAAGTAATGCAGTATTTCAGTAAGCAAAACATAAAACAGTGGCTTCTGACATGAGAATTTACATTTATGTATATAAAATTGTGTTAACAAGATAAGGAGATTAAGTAAGTACAATTAGTTTTTCTGTAAATGCACTTTTTTTTTATTAACAAATCCAAACAAAACATTTTCCCAAAGTAAAGAAAACTCTTTATATATCAGGTGTTCAGTACAAGTAACTTTAGTATTTAGTATATGCAGTGACGCAATGAGGTGCGTCACAGATCGTGAGCCAATCACAACTCAGAGTGCTGCCATACATTAGCATATTTTAAGCGCGCTTGAATGACCCTCCAGTCTGGGGTGTTGCCGTCTCATTCATCTAGAAACCTCCATTGCTACGAGAAGCACTGGTATATTTCCTTTATCACATCTACCTAACTTCATAAACATGTCTTACTGTAAAGTAATACCCGCTGTGGCCAGAGTAAAGCCGGCTCATTTGTTTGGCGTGAGGCTTCGCTCCACAGCAGCAGCATCCACGCAGCACAAAGAGCCGAAGAGCGAAGACGCGCCGCTGGATCCGTCCTGCGCTGTAGTGGAGAAGCCCTGCGAGGTGGATCTCATCAGACGCAAAGCGCACACGGAGCGCCAGAGGATCTCCATCGACTTCGACAACACACAAGAAGCCTACAAGAGCAAAGACACGCTGGAGCTCCTCAGGAGTCTGCTGGTCTTCAAACTCTGCACCTTTGACTTCCTGGTTGACAAAAATAAAGAGGCGAGTTACTTTAGATTTTTTGAAAAAGTAGCAAACTCTGTAACATTAGTTGCAGTGAATGTAACTTTTTTGGTGTTATTTGAATGCACACATTAAAATAATTTGGTTACTTTTATTCATTCAGTTCTTACTATTATTATTATTTTTTATTATTATTTTTTTTTTTACAAATAAATATTATCTATCTGTCTGTCTATCTATTATTAATCTATTCATATAATGTATTTGATAATATATATAGAGAAATGTAATATATATGATAATCACATATTTTACCCAAATTTACCCTGATCTTCAAATTCAAAAAGTTTTCACCCCCGGCTCTTAATGCATGGTTTTTCCTTCTGGAGCATCAGTGAGCGTTTGAACCTTCTGTAATAGTTGCGTAGTATGAGTCCCTCAGTTGTCCTCAGTGTGAAAAGATGGATCTCAAAAAACACAGCTGTGGATCAGTCAGGTAACAACACAGTATTAAGAACCAAGTGTATGTAAACTTTTGAACGGGGTCATTTTTATAAATTAAACCATTATTTTCTCTTGTGGGCTATATGGGAACATCTTTTATGTGAAATATCTTATTCAGGTCAGTACTAAATAAACAATAACATGCATTTTGTCTGATCCCTCTTATTTTGGTAAAATAATTAACATTTAGCAGATTCTGAAAGGGGGATGTAAGATATTTAGTATAATGTTTATATGCTATATATATATATATATATATGTCTTCTTTCATTTTCATTCTAATTTCAGTTTTAGCAATTTTGTTTTTGTCATTTTTATTCTTTTTTTTTAAAAATATGTCTATATATTTTTTATAAATTTTTATTTCAGTTTTAGTTGTGTTTATTTAAGTACATAAAAAATGTCTCCTTGGGAACTAGCTGAAAAAAAATGATATATACCTTATTATAAAATATAACCTTATACATTATTATCAAAATATATATCTTATTATTTAAGTTGTATTTCAAATAAAAATATATTCACAATTATATTATACAGTTATATTAAACCTGTTTGTTTGTTTTCAGAAACTAGGCAATTTGTTTGTAGCATTGTTTAATTTACATTATATTCCTCAATTTTCCTTCCACAGTTGATGGACCTCAGCAAGAAGGTTTTTGGTCAACGGCTCTTCGAGAAACTGATGAAAATGACCTTCTACGGCCAGTTTGTGGCAGGCGAGGACCAGAACACCATCAAACCTCTGATCGAGAAGAACCAGGCGTTTGGCGTGGGTTCGGTTCTGGACTACAGCGTGGAGGAGGACCTGACTCAAGAAGAGGCTGAGAAGAAGGAGATGGAGTGAGTATGAACCCAAGACCTTGTTTTCCTTTCCTCCGTCCTACACAGAGAGCAAAAGATGCATGACATTGAATTCCAGCCAGAGTTTTGACTCGTCAGTGCCACTGAATCCTTGCCACACTCTTGGCTGCACTAGTGGAAACAGTCTCCCATTACCTTCTTCCCCATTGGTCAGTTTCGGCCAAGGCCCACCACCTGATTGGCTAAAAAAGGGAGGTGTTTTATCCTCCTCCCTCACAGAATGCAGTCACATGAGGCTGAGCTAGGAAACCCAGGCCAGTGTGTTGAGTAACTCGAAGCCTGTCACGAGCAGTTGACATTTGAAGGTGTGGCGCAGATAGCCAGAATTATGAAAAGCACTGAGGTTAATTCTTTATTTAGGAATACGTTTTGAGCTGCTAGTTCAATGCATTTCTTTTAGGATTTATTTAGGTTATAAAAGCACAAAAGGAAGCTTGTTTCATCCCACTCCCCGTGGGAATGTGCTTTCATTTTGTTCAAGGAAAAAAAGCCAGTTTGCTGAGTAACAACACACACACATGCTGCAAATGTTATGTAAGGTGTTTTGGGGAAGATTTGACCTAGTATTCAGTTAGAATATTCTCTCAGGGAATTACATCTTGCATTACAATGATAACATATTCAAAAACAAGACAGATATTATTCTCTGTAATAAATCATTGGGCTGCTGAGAACATTTTACAGCCTGTGGTTTCCGAAACAAACATGAAACAATACTTCAATAAAAACAGTTACAACATGCAATCAGCTTCAAGGCAATAAAAGTTGATTGCTTTAGGCTAGTCATTTTCATCTTTAAAGGGGTCATATGATGCGATTTTTCAATTTTTCCTTTCTCTTTGGAGTGTTACAAGCTCTTGGTGCATAAAGAAGATCTGTAAAGTTGCAACATGCATCATTATTACATGTACTACATGTACTACTATTACTCATAGTTGAGGTTAGAGGTTTATTTAAGGTTAAGGCAAACCTCTATCTGTAAGTATAATCTGTACTATTCTGCTTGTGCTACATGCATGAATGATTTTTTTTAAAATCATGTGACTTATTGAAATGGTATCTGGCATGACATTCATGTGACTTATCTTATGTATTGTGGTTTATTGAGGTATATATTTCCACTTTGATGAGAATTTTGTCAGCTGTTTTTACCCCGTAAAGCCTGACCTTTAGACAAAAACATTTGCATATGTTTTTTTGGGGGTTATATTTGATAAATCAGGCTTTTATGGCTTATTTAGTATGATAGAAGAATAGAGCTTAATATCAAGGAAGAAAAAACTGCTCAATTTTAATCAAACTGCAAAGAAAATTACAAAATTGCAATTTGGTTCAGATGCTGATATTTATATGGACAAAAAAGGAAGATGAGATCTTTATAACAGATTCTTACATAAAATACATATAAAAAAGTTACTCAAGTAAAGTTGCTTCAGTCCAGTAAGTGTTCATCTGGAAATATTGCTAAGAATATAAAAGTTATTCTTATGTTTACTTTATAAAAATCATTAAAGATTTCGTCTCTATATTAAAAATATCTACATTTTTGCAAGCAGTATTTGCAGCATTGAAATGGTTCATAATAGTTCACGAGCGCATGCTGCAGTATGAACGCTTGCAACACCATGTCTTGTTTGTACAGAAGGTCGGGTCAAATACTTGACATATTTACCATTCACATGCTTCAACCTTGAGCTTGAACAATCACACATCAGAGTGTTGCCGCTTTCAGTTTTTTGCGTTGGATCGTTTTAATTTCCCTCAAAGCCAGATTTAAAAACAAAGAGAAGCAAAACTTTTTTTAAATTCTAAAAAATAATTTTCATCCTCCTTTAAAGGGGTCATATGATGCTGCTAAAAAGAACATTATTTTGTGTATTTGGTGTAATGAAATGTGTTTATGCGGTTTAAGGTTAAAAAAACACATTATTTTCCACATACTGTACATTATTGTTTCTCTTCTATGCCCCGCCTTTCTGAAA
>NW_015657293.1:173580-175033 GCF_001515625.1 Sinocyclocheilus rhinocerous
GTGAGGGGAAGCCCCGGCTTAGCGTGCGCTGAGGCCGGGATAGAGTGAGCTGAGGCCGGGCTAGCGTGAGCGGAAGCCCTGGCTTAGCGTGAGCTGAGGCCGGGCTAGAGTGAGCAGAGGCGGCGGATTCGACGAAGGAGGCTTGCGGCAACCACATGTGACGACCCCGGGCTGGACTCCGCTTCTTCCACGGTGAAAGCCGATCCGGCGATCGACAGCGCGAAGTTGATGTATTTCCTCAGCAACCAGCACGGATCAGCTCTAGGCATGACGAAGCGGATATCGTCCTCTTTTGGAAGACCAAACTAAGTAGTTTCGCTTTCACAACGAAACACACAGCGTCTCGACATGGCGGCATCAATACTACAGCGAGAATAAAAGTTATGCTTTCTTTCTTTGCGTGAACATTTGGGTTGCGTTATGCAAATCTTCCCACATCGTGACGTAGGTATGTGGGGGCGTGTTAGAACGAGCCGTTTTAGGTAGGCGTGGCTGACACTTAACTTTTATAAAGAATATCTCTTTGGATTTGAGACTTTAGTCTTTGCAACTTTACAGATCTTCTTTATGCACCAAGAGCTTGTAACACTTCAAAGAGAAAGGAAAAATTGAAATCGCATCATATGACCCCTTTAAATTTCAAAACTGCTCTGAAATTGATTTTAGATTGATTCAGTCTGTTGACTGAGACTCGTGTTGCAAAGTGAGTGACGCACGGTGTGTGACTGCAAGCGTTTGGGAATCAGACGGGTTCCCGGCCGAGTGCAGAATATTGTGTTGTGTGTGTCTCTGGCAGAGTGTTCAGTGTGTGTTGCATCATTTAATGGCCCCCAGTGAATTTATCACCTCTTTTAGCAAGGCTGAGAGGAGCTCAGGTGTAAAATGTCCTGGTTTAACGTTGACATGTTTGCAGAAACTTGACCTAGCATCAATAAAGCACAACTTTCCACTTTATCATATTCTTTTCGCCTTGCTTTTCAGCTCCTGTGTTTCTGAGGCTGAGAAAGAGAGTCATGGTAAGTACAATAAATGACACTAAATTCAAAATATTTGAACTACATTTAAGCATTTGAAAACTAGACAATCGCACAACATGGTTTGATTGCTGCTTTTAAAGGGGTCATATGATGCGATTTCAAGTTTTCCTTTCTCTTTGGAGTGTTACAAGCTCTTGGTGCATAAAGAAGATCTGTAAAGTTGCAAAGACTAAAGTCTCAAATCCAAAGAGATATTCTTTATAAAAGTTAAGAGTCAGCCACGCCTACCTAAAACGGCTCGTTCTAACACGCCCCCAAATATCTACGTCACGATGTGGGAAGATTTGCATAACGCCACCCAAATGTTCACACAAAGAAAGAAGGAGTAACTTTTATTCTCGCTGTAATATTGAAAAGTGAAAAGTGAAAAAGTGAAAAGTGACGTGACATGTGGCCAAGTATGGTGACCCATACTC
>NW_015657293.1:176972-179238 GCF_001515625.1 Sinocyclocheilus rhinocerous
AGTCTGTAGTTTTTGTTCAGATCAATGCAAAAATCCACCCACATAACCCCGTTTTAAATGAACACAATAATTTACACTTCTGACTCACCCCTGGTTTAAACGCTCAGTTGTGAGGTTTATCATTTTATAATTGATTTTGTTTTTGTGAAAACCTGTATCTCAACTGTAAATCAGTTGCTATTTCGTGGTCTACAACATGAAAGAAAGCCATTATAACATGTACATGAAAAATGTAGAAACATTGGACACAAATATGGGGCACCATTGTGCAGCAGCAAGCATCACAACAAAAAAGGAACCTCAAGGTTGATCTAGGAAAATGTGTGCAAATGTATAGGGCTCCATTCCTATCCCAATTCACTAAATCCGCCCCTGGTAATTGTGTTGTAGCTGGAAGCTCTGTGGATGGATTCTCGGCCATTAAGATGACGGCACTGGGCCGGCCGCAGTTCCTGGTAACTCCTTTTCTCTCTCTTTCGCTCAAGTTTCTGTCAAGTATGATTGTGTCTGTGTGATTCATCTGGTCTGATTTCTACTAAAGCTGCAGTTCTCCGAGGTGCTGGTGAAGTGGAGGAGGTTCTTCAATCTGTTGGCGGCTCATCAGGGGAAGGACGGCATGGCGATACTCGAGCAGAAGCTGGAGCTCGAACAACTGCAGGTTTGTGCTTGACACTCGAAGTCTCTGTTTATAATGCTTATGAAAAGTAGATGATTGACAGGGTTTGGGATGTTAGTGTTTTAGTGTGGTCAATATTTAATTTGCTTTCATTCACAAAACATTGCAATGCATTTCAATTCTGTAATTCCATTTCAAAACGGATGCATATTATTATTCAGCAGGAAATGATGTGGGGCTTGGTTTAAGAAAATGAAATTTGTATTTTATAAAAACAGCCAGACATATTTATCTAGAAAGTAAATGTGGTCTATTCTGATTTTTGATGTCGTATTTAGGACAGTTAACAATTAAAGACAAATGTGTACAAATATTTATGTGCTTATTTAAAAAAAAAATTAGGCTTAATATGCTAAAATTAAAATAATAATAATAAAAATGAGTTTGTGTATAGTAGTTATTTTTTAATAAATTAATACGTTTACTCAGAAATTATGCATTCAGTTGATTGAAAAAAAAAAAAAAAGATTTCCATTTGAAATAAATGCTGTTCTTTATAATAAATGCTGTATGAAGCAGCACTGCTGTTGTCAACATGATAATAATCAGCAAACCAGCATATTAGTATGATTTCTGAAGATCATGTGACACTGAAGACTGGAGTAATGATGCTGAAAATTCAGCTTTGATCACAGGAATAAATTACATTTTAAAACGTATTTAAATAGAAAACAGTTCATTTGAATTGTAATAATATTTGTGAAAGTGTGAAAGTGACGTGACATGTGGCCAAGTATGGTGACCCATACTCGGAATTAGTGCTCTGCATTTATCCCATCCAAAGTGCACACACACAGCAGTGAACACACACACACCGTGAACACACACCCGGAGCAGTGGGCAGCCATTTATGCTGCGGCGCCCGGGGAGCAGTTGGGGGTTCGGTGCCTTGCTCAAGGGCACCTCAGTCGTGGTATCGAAGGTGGAAGAGAGCGCTGTACATTCACTCCCCCCACCTACAATCCCTGCCGGTACGAGACTCGAACCCACAACCTTTGGGTTATGAGTCCGACTCTCTAACCATTAAACCACGACTTCACAATATTACTGTATTTTTAATCAAATAAATAGTCTTTTGTGAGTAAAAGAGGCTTCTTTCAAAAAGTACTACATTTTATATATAACATTCTCTGTCTTTTTTACCTGCAGGACAGTTTGATCAAACTGGGAGTTGGTGCAAAATCAGACATTGAGAACTGGTTTACTGGAGAGAAACTGGGTTCATCAGGGTAAAACTCCTCGACTGTCACTTCAACTTACTTTCCCAGTCCCTAAAGTTTATTACACCCTTTACAGATCTCTACTTTTTACACTTCAACTGACTCTGTATAAACCAAGCTAGACCTATGTGTGTTTTTGACCATTGTTTCTGCTTTGTTCTTGCAGAACCATTGATCTGTTGGACTGGAACAGCCTCATCAATGACACAACCAAGATCTCCAACCTGCTGGTGGTGCCCAACATGGAGGTACAGTCACACACACTCACACACTCACACACACACACACACACACACACACACTCACTCACACACACACACTCTCACACACTCTCACACACACACACACACACTCTCTCACACACACACAC
>NW_015657293.1:179433-181038 GCF_001515625.1 Sinocyclocheilus rhinocerous
CACACACACACACACACACACTCTCTCTCTCACACACACACACACACATACACAAACGCTGCTCAGCTCATACGAACTGTCCGTATGTCCAAAGAGCGGTCACCTGGAGCCTCTGTTGAGCAAATTCACTGATGAAGAGGAGAAACAGATGAAGAGGATGCTACAGAGAATGGACGTCCTCGCCAAGGTATTTCACCAAATCTTATTAACATTATTAACATTAAAATTCAGTTTAAAAGTTATTCTGTTGTATAAATGACGACAGAAATCAGATGCTAATATTTGAAGCTTGGAAACAATCCATTGACTAGTCTGCATTTGTCAGATTTTTTTTAAATGATGAATTTATATGAAATAAAAAAGAATTAAAATTGAATAAAAAAAGTTGAAAAGTGCAAATTAGAATTAGAATTTAATAGTTAAAAATAAAAAACAATATGTATATATTTACAATTATGAAATTATATAATTAAAATGTATATTTAATAAATTTAAAAATAAAATATGTACCATATTTATGTATTTTTAAATGGTTAATAATTTTTTTAATTAAAATAATTTTAAATTTAATAAAAACATCTTAAAAATAAATTCTAATTATGTATTTCATTTTTTAAAAATCTGTTAAAAAGTTATTCTGTAAATGCTGACCGGTAAATGACCTTAGATTTGTTGGACTGTTTTCTTGTGACCTGGCACATGAAGAAGTTGCAAAAGGTCTAAAATTGACAGAAATGTTACGCCAGAAATCAGCCGGTAAGGGTTGGTTTCTCCACTCTGCGTGTGTGTCTGTGTGCATTTGATGTTTGCCATTACTCTCTCAGAGTGACTTGACCCTGATCAGCCATTAACCAAACACTTTTCTTACTACATTTCACCGTTTGACGCAAGAGCGTCTCATTTTCCGTCTCGTTTGTGTTTGCACATCTGCGCTTGACCAAGGAGACGCTGGTAGATAAACTCTTGTTAGAAGCAGTTCTGGTGGAAAAGTATTGCTCAGTACTTTTTAACCTCGACTGCTGTGTGACGTTTCACTTTGATCGTCCAGTTTAAGCATTGAATAACGCAGGAATGTAATCAGGTGGACGATAAAACAAAGCCACAATAAAACAGCACACCGTCAGTTTGTTTTAACTTCTCATTGCTCAGGAGGTTTTTAAAATGCCTGTTCTCAGCGTCACAAGACTGACTTCTTATCTTCTGTGAGATAAACACACAACACACTGATGAGTATGAAAAACACACTATAGAGAGAAATGGTTTTAAAAATACAATGTCAAATGCAAGGAAGCTACAGTTAACTGAATACAAACAAGTTATGGTCTTCATCTCCATAAAGACAGACTGAAGATGGTACATAAATTGTACATTTGAAGGTCTAAATGAAAGAGTTTTTATCTCTGCAAATGCTGAGGTCATTTATCTAAACCCTGTGAATTCTTGAAACTGAAACAGTCCACGGAATAGACTTGTAAAGATCACAATGCTTTTTAGAGGCCAATAATATATCATCAAATTTAAAAAATCTGTTTTAATTATTGAATTATGTATAATTAAAATAGTCAATGATTTTAATGTAATAAAATGTAAAAAAAAAAAAAAAAA
>NW_015657293.1:181048-184063 GCF_001515625.1 Sinocyclocheilus rhinocerous
TGTGTGTGTGTGTGAAATGTATCTTTATCTTGCTGGCTTATTCATCTGTTTTCAGTGTGAGAAATGAAGAGTATTATTGTGATTTGTTGCTCTCTTAGTTCCCAGTCGTAGTAGTCTTGTTGAGCGTGCCAGCTGTAAAAGTGTCCTGCAGGCGGTCTGGTTATGTAACTGTGTTTTCTGAAGTGCATTATTACAGCTGAAAGGCATTGTCTAAGCTCATGTGTGTTTGTTCCAGCACGCTGTGGAGAACGGCGTGAGGCTGATGGTGGACGCAGAACAGACGTATTTCCAGCCGGCCATCAGCAGACTCACGCTGGAGATGCAGAGGATCTTCAACAGAGAAAAACCCAACATCTTCAACACCTACCAGTGCTACCTGAGAGTGAGTCGCTGAAACACACACACACACACACACACAGTTCAGTTCCTACCAAACACACGCGTCCGCACCCTCAAAACCTGCCGCTTCACATTGCTTCCACACCCAGATTTCTCATTTATCCTGCCATAATATGGATCACTAAAGGATCAGTCAATCCAAAAATAATATTCTGTAATTATTTACTCATCTTCATGTTATGTCAGGCCTGTAAGATTTCCTTTCGTCTGTGCAACACAAAAGGAGATGCTCTGCAAAATGTTCAGGCTGCCCCAAAAATGACACAAAAGCATTGAAAAAAGTCGTCCATCTGACTTGTGTGTCAAATTCCAACTTCTTTTGATACCTAAAATTGATTTAAAGATCTGAAATTTCCATAAATGTTACGAGAGAATTTTGAAGCTCTGAAACCATGGAATAGACTACATTTGTCTTAGTAAAGGTTATAATGGTTCATTAAAAAAGTAATTATTGTTTATATTTCAAGTAATGTAATAGTGCTAAAAGCAACTGTAATGATTTTCATAATTAAGAATAATAAATAAGAATTTAGTAATTACAAATAAATATGTATATATGTACAGTTATTATATATAATTAAAATAATTTGAATGTAATAATTGAAAACACAAAATAAAAATGATTTAGAATATATGTAATTTATGTTAACATTTAACATTAGTGACATATTAGAATTTAATATCAATTAGAATTAGAATATGTATGTTGTACATTTTTAGAATTATTAATGTGTGTGTGTATATATTTTTAAAAATCTAAATTCAATAAATAAAAAGGAACAACTACAATAAATGTAATTATTTATTTGTACAACAGAATATTCACGCTGCTCCAAAAATGACATTCCAATGAAAATTTTCAGTACTTAAAATTGAAACGAGGAACGGACCCAAATTAAAATGTAACCATTTTGGTGGTTCATAATTTGCAATTTGGATTTATTTTTTGTAATTTATACATTTAACATTAGTGACATATTAGAATTTAATATCAATTAGAATTAGAATATGTATGTTGTACATTTTTAGAATTATTAATGTGTGTGTATATATTTTTAAAAATCTAAATTCAATAAATAAAAAGGAAAAACTACAATAAATGTAATTATTTATTTGTACAACAGAATATTCACGCTGCTCCAAAAATGACATTCCAATGAAAATTTTCAGTACTTAAAATTGAAACGAGGAACGGACCCAAATTAAAATGTAACCATTTTGGTGGTTCATAATTTGCAATTTGGATTTATTTTTTTTGTCACAGAATGAATCATGATGACAATGCTGTAAAAGCACTATATGGCTTTCATAAGACCTTCTGTGCATCTCTCTAATAGTTTTATGGCACTTTTATTTAGTTAGTCTGCGTGTGTGAGTCTCATGCCAAGCGCTGTGTGTGTAGGAGGCGTATGATAACGTGTCTGTGGATGTGGAGCTGTCGCGGCGGGAGGGCTGGTACTTCGGTGCGAAGCTGGTCAGAGGAGCGTACATGTGTCAGGAGAGATCTCGCGCGGCAGAGATCGGATATGAAGATCCCATCAACCCTGACTATGAGGCCACCAACAGGATGTACCACAAGTACGTGCCGTGCGATTAATACACATCCTACAAATGAAGGAAAACACTGATAAACATGAGATCAACAAACCGCACAGTATTATTTATAGTCAGCATTTTCATAATTTGACTGCTGTGCATTCATTGCTGTTAATTCTTGCTGATATGTTTTTGAATATTGTTTAAATATTTTGTTATTCTATATAACCTATTATATGATAAAATAATATTTAAAATATATTCGTTCCAATAACCCATTTCCTGATGGGAAGAAAATATTTGAAAATATATTGTTTAAATATATATTTACTTTTTTTAAATTCTGTTTTACTCCACATAACCCATTATCTTATGAATATTTTAATTTTATTTCGTATAGCCCATTATCTGATGAAAAGCGAATATTTAAAAAAATAATTCCATATAACCCATTATGCAATTAAAAGCAAATATTTTAAAATATATTCATTGTTTAAAGATATATTTAATTTATTCAATTTTATTCCACATAACCCATTATCTGATGAAAAGCAAACATTTAGTAATATTAATTGTTTAAATATGTATTTTATTTAATTCCACATGATCTATTATCGTATGTATATATTTTATATTTTTTAATGTTATTCCACATAACCCATTATTGATGCAAATATTTACAAATATATGAATTGTTAAATAAAATAATACACTTTTTATTTTATTCCCCATAACCAATTATACAATGAAAAGCTACAAATTGGAATTCTATTAATTGTTTAATTTTATTTAATTTTATTCTTTTATTTTGTTCCAAATAATCCATTTTCTAAAGAAAAGCAAATATTTGAGAATATATTATTTGTTTAAATATGCTTTTTAAAAAAACAAAAACAAAAAAACATTAGTTCTGCATAACCCATTATCCAATGACAAATAAACATTTAAAAATATATAAATTATTTAACTGTTAATTAATTTTTATTTTATTTCATTTTCCCCATAACCCATTATACAATGAAAAGCTAGTAAAAAAAAATATATATATATATATATATATAATTATTATATATATTTCAT
>NW_015657293.1:184331-188497 GCF_001515625.1 Sinocyclocheilus rhinocerous
CATAAATCATTGTCTACTGAAGAGCAAACATTTTACTTTATTTTATTTTCCATAACCCATTATACAATGGAAATCTAATTTTAAATTATATTCATTGTTGAAATATATACATTTTATTTGTTTTTGTTATTCCATAGAAACCATTATCTAGTGAAAAGCAAACTTTTTTTTTTTTACTTTACTTTACTTTACATTACATGTAAACCTGTAAATTGTCATGACCTGAGATTGAACCCTGCCCGTTGGCATTCTGCATGATGAATTATATAATCATCTGTGTCTATCCTGCACATTTTCCCCACACAATGTAACATATAATTTAGTTTCTCTCTCTTGTCTCAGATGAATACTGTATTCGTGACCAAACACACCTGTTTGCCTGTGCCAAGCTTGTTTTGCCCATCAATGTCACGTTACTAACATGCGTCATAATAACACTGTAAATATTTGCCCGCACACTGTGAGGGGAATGTTTCGACTCGTTGCTACAAACAGACGCACATACTTTAGGATTACTTCCTTTTATTCATCTGTCACTGATCGATTCCTGGAAGCTTTCACGAACCCTGATCTCTGTCTGTAAGGTGTCTGGAGTACATTCTGGAGGAGATCAACCACAACAGGATGGCAAACGTCATGGTGGCGTCTCACAACGAGGACACGGTCAAATTCACGCTGGAAAAGTGAGTCCAGAGCCAAAATGCATTCGGCGCGATCAGAGATTGATTATCGCTAACGTGTGTTTTTCTGCACAGAATGAACGAGACGAGTCTCTCTCCCACTGAGAATAAGGTTTGCTTTGGACAGCTGCTGGGGATGTGTGATCAGATCAGCTTCCCGTTGGGTGAGTGGAGAGAAGAGCAGCGTGGGAAGGAGCAGATGTCTTGATTCTGATGCTGGTGTTGACATGCTTGTGTTTTTGTGAGCAGGTCAGGCGGGATTCCCGGTGTACAAGTATGTGCCGTACGGCCCGGTGAACGAGGTCATCCCGTACCTGTCGCGCCGAGCGCAGGAGAACCGCGGCTTCATGAAGGGTTCGCAGAGGGAGCGCAGCCTGCTGTGGAAGGAGCTCAAGCGCAGACTCTTCAGTGGACAACTGCTCTACAAACCTGCCTACTAAACCACAACATCAACAGATGGACCTCTTTCTCTACCGCAGAGCATGACCATGTTAGTGCGGGAAAATCATCACAACATGGACATTTGATAGGTTTTATAGTTTGTCATCAGTGGTTGTGTAAAATAAACTAAACTGAGTTAAAGACATCATGAAACTGCATTTGCAATGCCTTTAACTTCTGCAATGTGACGGGAAACAGAAAGTGAAACAATGGAAGTTAATCTGATGAAAAGCAAACCTTTAGAGTTTTTAGATAGATAGATAGATAGATATTTTTTCCAATGAAAAACAGACATTTAAAAATATTTTTTATTTTATTTATCCCACACAACCCATTATCCAATTTAATATATTTTATTTTATTCAACATAACTCATTATCTGATGAAATGCACAAATTGAATTTTTTTTTAATTCAACAAAACCCATTATCTGATAAAAAAAAAGCTATTATTTAAAAACATATTTTTCTTATTGTATTCATCCTATCCTACCCATTATCTGATTTAATATAAATTATATTTTATTCTGCATAACCCATTATCCAATGAAAAGAAAACATTTACAAATATATTTATTTTCTTATTTTATTTATTCCACATAATAACCCATTATCCAATGCATTATCTGATGAAATGCACAAATTGAAATTTTTTTTAATTCAACAAAACCCATTATCTGATAAAAAAAGCTATTATTTAAAAACATATTTTTCTTATTGTATTTATCCCATCCTACCCATTATCTGATTTAATATAAATTATATTTTATTCTGCATAACCCATTATCCAATGAAAAGAAAACATTTACAAATATATTTATTTTCTTATTTTATTTATTCCACATAATAACCCATTATCCAATGAAAAGCAAACATTTAAAAAAAATATTCATTTGTATTTATTTTATTATTTTATTTATCCCACATCACCCATTATCCAATGAAAAGCAAAAAATGTAAATCTGTTTTGTTTAAATGTATTTGTATTTTATATCGACAACATAATTTATTATCTGATGAATAGCAAAAAATTGAGAAATTTTCTTTTTTAAAAGTTTATTTTTGTATTTCATTCCACAACAAATTGTCAGATGAAAAGCAAACATTTGAAAATCTATATGAAATGTTTTATTGTATTATTTTATTATTCAGTGGGAAATAATACAGGACAGGGGCCAGTTGCATAAACTTGTTAAGACTGCGTGTAATCAGTCTTATTCTTATTTTCAGTCTTATTTTTTGTATTCAATGTAGACTACATTAAAAACATATGACCAGTCTTAAAAAAAACAAAAATTGATGACTAACTTGTAAGACTAGTATAAACCTTTTATGCAACCGGCCCCAGGACTTTAATTGGGTGAGACATGTTAAGTTATGATGTGAACTTTAGTTACATGAACAGAACAGATAAGTTATGTCAGATATGGACGAGTTAGTAAGACTGTAAATGGACTGATTTCATGTTGTCTTTAAATCTGCTCTTAATCATTCCACTGTGTCTCAACATCACTGCTTATGTTTGGAATAGCGTACTACTCGTGCTATGTTCACAGTATGTTCTGATACTGTATCAGACACACCGCTGAACCAGTATCAGCTAAAACATCTGTATTTCTTTCAAAGATCACATGCAGCACAGTAAGATCATGTGACACACTACTGGTTAAAACTCATCATTGTGTATTGCATACCGTTTAAGGTTTGACCTGATTTGTTTCTGACACCCATGGACTATTTTCATACTGACAATGAAGAGTTATTCTTTTAATGTATTTCATAGTTTCTTGATCATGTAATTTTAAATGTCTATTATCAGACGAGTTCAACATTTTTAGCACTGGATATTCTGTAAACCTTTTTATTATTTTTGTAAATTAGTTTGTTTTGCTCTTTTTAAATGTAAGTATGGGTTTGAAAATGAGTTTGCATGTAAACCTTTCAGCTATTTGAAATATTTACTGCTCTTTTTTTTTATGTAAATAATGAAATGTGTTTATATAATATAGCAACAGCTCTCAGTTCTCACGCCTAGATGATTTTAGACACTTTTGCACTGTTTCTAACTGAATGAAATGAAAATGTATGGCTGTGTGTAACATCGTAAAAATGGCAGTTTGTCATTTTGATGTATAGTTATGTCATATAAACTGTCAAAAATTATATTTTACAAATGCATGCATAATGAATAACCAGGTCTCACATGCATGGATGGAAAAGAGTTTTCTATTAAAAACTAGTCATTTAAAAATATTCTTGTGTCAAATGAGTTAGTTTCATATTTTATGGTGTGATGTCTTTGCACACTGTTTTCTTGCATGATCCTTGCAGTGCATTCAGTTTGATTATGCAAACAGGATCATCATAAAAACACTCTTACAAAACATATCAGGAAGTGGCTTTATTTCTTTGTTCCTGTCATGCCGAGTCTACCAAGTACCTGAGCACAACAATGAGGAAATGAGAGGGCTTGAGGCGTTCATGTCGGAGTTGGATTTTTGGAGTTCTTCCAAACTGAAATGGAGTCGCTCTCTGTGGAAGAGCTGTCTTGTCCCGTGTGCTGTGAGGTCTTCAGATCTCCCGTGTTTCTGTCATGCAGTCACAGCGTCTGTAAAGACTGTCTTCAACACTTCTGGAGGAGCAAGAGAACTCGGGAGTGTCCGGTCTGCAGGAGAAGATCCTCCAAAACCGATCCTCCTGGAAATCTTGTGTTGAAGAACCTGTGTGAGTCCTTCTTGAACGTTGAGGAGGTTTGTGATTTGCATGGCGAGAAACTCAAACTCTTCTGTGTGGAGGACAAGGAGTCTGTGTGTTTAGTGTGCAGAGATTCAGAAAAACACAAACGGCACAAATTCAGGACAATCGGTGAACTTCTTCCATCTTACAAGGTAAGAAAAGAGTCAAATGCAGAACAATACCTTGCTATACAAATGAAGAAATTATAAATCATTTTTATTTGATATATAGTGTAAATGATAATTATAGTAATAAAGACATATATATATATATATATATATATATGAATATCTTATCTTTATTTATATCA
>NW_015657293.1:188676-199350 GCF_001515625.1 Sinocyclocheilus rhinocerous
ATATATATATTAGGGCTGTCAATCGATAAAAAAAATTCATCTGATTAATCACATCCTTTTTCTGTGATTAATCGCGATTAATCGCACACTTCATGAAATTAAGCATAGATCATTTATCTTGTTTCAAATGTTTATTTTGTCATCATTTGCTATATCTAGCAAAGTAAACCAAAAGATTGAAGGGTGATTCTCAAAAATCTATATTTTCTGCAAGCTTTTTTCAAGATAAATTTAGATGTCTTTTCAAAAAAGGACACTTAGAAACTCCAAAAGGACACCAAAGAACCAAATGATATAAGGAGCCCATATAAGCACATATGAAAGAAAAAAAATCAGAATTTTATAGTGTGTGTACAGTGCAACACCAAAGAGCTTTTTTACATTTTAGAGAAGCCAAGTTGCGATACCGAACAGGACCACATGGAGATGCCAAAAAAAAAACTAAACCAACTGCCTGCTGACTGCATATAGCCTATCTACTACAGTACACGGATCGATTCAGTATAACTAAACACAACAACATAAACATGACAAACCAAAACATTATCGTGAATGTGTGTGGAAACAACGGGAATGTACGGAAATGTCTGTGCCTGTGCATAAATACAATGTGCGATCAGTGCGTCAAGAGCACTCATACACGCATTATTATAACGGACTCACGCGTGCTTACTGTACGACTCCTGTACGCCACCGCAATCGTCTTTACCTTGATTGCAGTCTTCATCCATAAAAACTTTACTAGCGAGACTGGTTATCCAGTCGAGAAAACGTAGTTTGCGTATATATAAGTGTGTATATGATATGATATCTTGAAAGAAAAAAAAAACTGAATTATGTTGACATTCCTTATGGATATTTTGGACTAGGGATAACATGCAGTGGGATTTTCTCATTATTTCTTGGTTAAATTCTAGGAGGAGCTCAGTATCAAGCTGAAGTCCTTACAAGAAAAGCTCAAACACACAGAGGAAGTCAAAGGAGAGTGTGAGGAAGCAGTTCAACACATCCAGGTGAAGATACACTGCTAAATACTGTCCCTTCAGCACACTCAACACAGAACTGAACTGAACTGAACTGAACGTTATTTCTGTTTGTCTTTGAGACTCAAGCTCAGCACACAGAGCGTCGGATTAATGAGGAGTTGAAGAAGCTTCATCAGTTCCTCATCGATGAAAAAGAGGCACTAATCACTGCACTGTGGGAGGAAGAGGAGCAGAAGATTCAGATGATGAAGCAGAAGCTGGAGGAGATGAACACACAGATCTCAGCTCTTTCAGACACAATAAAGCACATCGAGGAGCAAATGAAAGCCAAAGATGCCACGTTTCTAAATGTGAGAACTGACCATATCTGATCAATTCTGACAATGTGTATAAAGATTCATTTGATATCATTTAATTTATGCCAAAAAAAAAAGTTATGGGAGGTGGAATCAAGAGGTCATGTTTTGGCTGGTTAGCATGGCACTGTTGGCCCCTGCTTGTATGCTATCTGGGCCCCAAAAGCTTTTATTAACCCATAAATACAGTGGGTACGGAAAGTATTCAGACCCCCTTAAATTTTTCACTCTTTGTTATATTGCAGCCATTTGCTAAAATCATTTAAGTTCATTTTTGAGGTAATAAAAGCTTTTGGGGCCCCGATGATGTAGTTACATCTCTCTCTCTCTCTCTCTCTCTATATATATATAAGCATTTTAATTTAGATTATATTATTTTAACACAATTTGTGAAGGAATTTTTTAATTATTTATTATTTATGTTATTTTAACAATATTTAAAGAAACAAAATGATGTCAGTTTAGCTTTATTTTTAGCATTTTAATTATATTAAAATTATATTATATTAAACACAATATTTAAATTATTTTCTTTGTTTTTCATATTTATACTATTTTAACACAATATTTGAAGGACAAAATGATTTTTTTGTCAGTTTACATCTTGATATTATGTGTTTTTAGCATTTTAATTTAGATAAGAGGTATATTATTTTAACAGAAACATTTTTTTATTAACAATATTTGAAGGAAAAATTATATCAGTTTACACCTTGATTTTTTGTAACATTTTTATTTAGAATTTAACAATATTTGAAGGAAAATATTTGTTATTTATTTGAAGAATCGAAAATATGTCTGTTTACATGTTGATTATATTTGTTTTTTAGTATTTTAAATTAAGATCAGTAATTTTAATATATTAATAATAATTTATTCATTAAATTGTTTTTAAGTTATCTGGCATCCCCCTCGCTGAGGACCACTGTTCTATGTTTCAGCATTAGCTGAGGAACTGCTAATGGATATTTTTCTCTTATAATCATTTTTTTTCTGCTTTTTTTCCAGAACTTTGAAGCCACAATGGAAAGGTAAGTGTTCAGCCTCCTGTCACTCTCTTCATATGAATGTGAACTCAAACCCACTGCAGACTGATCTTCCAGAGCCCGGGGCCCACAGCAGGAGCCTCACATGAGTCCTGTAGCTTTGATTCATGTGGCAAATCACTTGGGAAACCTGACATGTGGAGTCTGGCTGAAGATGCGAGATATTGTCCAAAACGGTGAGTCTTTAAGTATATATTAGGCTTGGTTTATAAATAAGAAATACAGATTTCTCGCATAGATCGATTCTCATTTTGATAAACTTAAAGGGGTCATATGATGTTGCTAAAAAGAACATTATTTGGTGTATTTGGTGTAATGAAATGTGTTTATGCGGTTTAAGGTTCAAAAAACACATTATTTTCCACATACTGTACATTATTGTTTCTCCTCTATGCCCCGCCTTTCTGAAACACGTTGATTTTTACAAAGCTCATCGGTCTGAAAAGCAAGGTGTGCTCTGATTGGCCAGCTATCCAGTGCGTTATGATTGGCCGAATACCTCAAGCGTGTGACGGAAATGTTACGCCCCTCACCATACTGTGATGATGCCCTGTCAGGCCGGAGCGATTACTCAAAAACATGAAAACCCCTTATAAACAAGGCATTCGTTGCATCCAGTGGGGACATAATTACGGACGTCACGTTTACCTCAGAAAAAACATTCAGTGGCCATAAACTCGATAGCTAGCTAGAAAAATGAACTCTAGAAATGAGAATTTTGCAAAATATATGCACTATATTAGGCTACAATATATTTGTTATATTATATAATGAATATAATTCATTAGCCTATTTTACTAGCACACGTACATCACGGCGACGTCTATTTGACGTCGGCATTTACATCTGCAAGACGTATTTATTCGAGCGTTTGCTCATCTGCAATACGTCTACAGATGTCAAATAAACGTTAGATGCCTTTAAGATGTTCATGATTTAGAATGTATGGAAAACTGGCATCTTAAAGACGTCTGTCAGAGGTTTGCACACAGCAGATGCTTTCCAGATCGATGGATCTTTAACAGACATCTTGCAGATGTACGTGTGCTATCTGGGATATAATGTTTGAATAAATTCGTCATGAAAACAAGTTATGACATCCACTGGAGTAGGAACATAATTATACCATTGAAAAGTTATTATAATCTTTTTATTATAAAAACCGCCTTGTGTGCAATGTACATGTTTGTTTGCTAATGTAGCTACCAGCGAACAGGGCTTATTGTAGTAAGTCGAGAGAGATTTGTTCCTTGAAAAAATGAACATGAACCGTACCTGATTGTCTATATATCCATATGAATCGATATGAGATCAAATTGAAATGAGATCAAAACTGAATTGAGAAACGTGTCTCATTACCCATACATGATAGATCTCTAACTCTTGATTATTTTGTCTCATCAGCTCCTGTGATTCTGGACCCCAACACTGCACATCCCGAGCTCACGCTCTCTGATGATCTGACCGGTCTGACGTGGAGCACGGACACTCACGCCTGTCCCGCTAATCCAGAGAGATTCGACGTCTATCCGTGTGTTCTGGGCTCTGAAGGCTTCACCTCAGGAACACACTGCTGGGATGTGGAGGTTGGCGACAATACACACTGGACTGTAGGAATAACCACAGCATCCAACCCTAGGAAGGGATTTACATTCTTTGGCAAAGATGTCTGGTGCGTGTGGTACAAAAAGAACGAATATTTCTCATATTACCAGGACCAAGCCTACACTCCAATTAGTGTTAAAGAGAAGCTGCAGAGGGTGAGAGTTTTACTCGACTGGGATGGAGGAAAGGTGTCTTTTTCTGATCCTGTAACCGACACTCATCTGTGCTCACTCACAATAAACTTTACGGAGAGACTCTTTCCGTTCTTCTCTAGCGTTTGTGTCACTTGTAGTCTGAGGATCCTACCAGTTCAAATATGTGCAACAGACTAGCACAGTTAAATGTGACTTATGTTGTAAATGATGTAGACTTTTATTACGTTTTCTTCATTTCCTGAGATTTTTACATGCAAAATTGCTTATTTGCATATTATAAATTAATGCAATCTTTATGATAGTACTAATAAATAAAAGATCAGTTCTGCCAAAATACAGGCCTTTATTTGAGGCTTTTTCCTTTTTTTGACATCCTGGCCTAGACATTTTGGCCTGGACATGACTTTTAATTCAGAGACTGAAACATATTAATCTTGAAAAAGGTATATTAAAGCATCGTTTTATGAATGAATAAGATTTTAATACATTTTCTTATAACTTATTAAATTCGAACATAAATGGACATACACTGTAAAAAATATATTTCTTTTTAATTTTTTTTGTAAATAAAATAAAGATTATTGGAGTACATTATGTAAGAAAATATCATTTCAGTTTACTTTAAAATTTCACGTTTAATTCAATGTTTTACTTACCATTTCTTTGTAATTCTTTGTGAAATTTACTTTCTATACCATTTTTTTCTTTAGTGTAACATCATTGACCAAAACAGTTTTTTTTTTTTACTGTTTTAAATGCCATGGGCCACTAAATATGATCATACTTGTGCAAGGGACCCTCATCCTAACATTTACAAGGTAGCTATATATTTTCACATTTTTCATCATATAAAGGCCAAAATTATACTGTAAAAAATTATATAAATGTGTGTAAAACATTATTTGAAAAGTGTTACGTTTTTTCCCTACTCACTATAATGCTGTTTCAATACTTAATTTTTTGGTTTATTTTAATCAAATTATTTATTTAATTTAATCCATTTTTACATTCCTACACTGTTTTTTTCCTAAACTTCCAAAACACAGAGCAGAACGTTCATTCGCATACAGTTCCTGCACGGATCCTATTGGTGTAACACACGCGACAGAACGTTCCATCAGCATGGTTGTCTCATGGTACAGTTATAGGTAGCTCTAATAGTAATTTTTGCATTAAATTTGTGCATTTCGCACAGAGCGATAGATATATATATATTTTCCACATATTTAGTATTTTCCGCGTTACCATGCATGTCACGGGTCTGCGTTGACGCTAGAAAGCTTCAAAGTAATGTAAACATCTGGAGAAATTAATTATTGCTAGTAAGTTCGTGCTCAGTGTAATATCGGAAAAAGCGGAACACCTTAGTGCTTTATTATTTATTAGGTTAATTAGATAAAAACTTAAGATGTCTGAAGTTAAGCTGAAGAAACATGCCGAAAATGTTCAAACTAATGGTCAATCAAAACATACGAAGAAAAAGAAACATGTAAACAATAAAAAGACGTTCTTCTACGATACAAAAACAGTTGTAAAGAAGAAAACGAAACCAACAACTGTAAAGCCAAACATTAAGCCCCCCACAAAAGTTGAAGAGTATTCGTGCAACTGGAAGAAGTTACTGCAGGTAAGAATTATTTACCATGGTAAAATCATACTGAATTCTTGAATTAGTAATTCTGAATGAGGAATATATGTCAGGTGTTTTTACATTTGGTGTGTGTGTGTGTGTAGACTCTCCCTGCAAATCCTGAAAAGAAGAATGAAGTCACAAAACAGGCAAAAGATGCAAACGTTAAAGGAAAGCAGCTTCAGAAGACGCCGTCAGTTTCCAAAGACTCTCATAAACTTCACCTGAAAAAACCTGCACGGACTGTCAGACCTGCTTCTGAGACATCTGGAGGAGTAGAAAAAGATGGAGACCAACAGAACGGAAAAGACTCCGCCAGACACAAACAATTCAAAGCAGAGAAGAGGAAAAGAAAGGATGAAAAAGAGAAACCGATGAACAAAAAGAAGAAAGTCGAGGTGGTGGAAAAGAAAACAGCAGAGTATGTGTGCATTTTAATGCTGTTTCGTTTCATATGACTGTCCTATGGACACTTGATTCTGCCATGGAATAAAAAAAAAAGAAGATAATTGCGTTATTTTTTTATCTCACAGTTTTGAGTTTGTATAACACAACTCAGAATTTTTATCAGAATTACGAGATATAAACATAGAATTGCGAGATATAAACTCTCAATTGACTCAAAAAAAAATAAAAATCAGAATTGAGATAAAACGTTGTAATTACCTTTTTATAGTTTTTTTATTTTGTGGCTGAAACAAAAAACCTGAATTGCAAGATGCTCAGAACTCAGAGAAAAAAAGGACAGAATTGCGAGGAAAAACTGAATTTTGAGAAAAAGGTTCTAAATTGCAACGCATAAACAATATAAAAACATAATTATATCAATATAAATTAAAAATAAGTATAAATTCTGAGAAATATAAAAATATGAAAATGAAATATAAATTATATAAATTCTGACAATAAAAATAAAAATTTTAAGACAAACTCAGAATATTGCGATAAGAAGTCGAAATTGCAAGACACAAAGCTAGACGTGAGAAAAACGTTAAAACCCCAAAATATGATTATCTTTGTGCTAGGGACTTCCATCCTAAAATTTAAAAAAGTCAGCTATATTTATATTCAATATTATTTATATTAATTTATACAGTGAAAAATATATTAAATATGTGTCAAATATTATTTGGAAAATATTTAATTTTTACATTGAATTATGATGTCTTTTTTTCCACGCACTATAGTACTGTTTTTGTTAGATTTATTCATTTCAATAAAATTCTTTACTTCAAATTGAATTTAAAAAGTCAAAATTGTAAAATGTAAACTCGTCTGAGAAAAAAAAAATCTGAATTGCGAGATATAAACTCAGAATTCCGAAAAAGTCATAATTGTGAGAGAAACTCAGAATTCTGATTGAAAAAAAGTCAAAATTGCGAGGCGTAACTAGCAATTATTAAGAAAAAAGTGTAAATTGTGAAATAAAGAAGTTGCAAATACATTTTTCATTTTTTCATTTTAATTTCATGGTGGATTCGAGCTTCCATACTGTCCTCTTTAAACACTGTTTCCTCTTAGGCCTGATATCTGGTTTGATGACGTGGACCCTGATGACATCGAGGCGGCTTTGGGGCCCGAGGCTGCAGACATCGTACGAAAACGTAGCGGAATGCTGAAGTCCAGCGCAGAAGTCACAGAGAAAGTGCTGGTGAAAGAGCACGGGTTTGAGGGGTGAGACACCTGCAGCTCTCTGGGTAGTCATTGGTTTTAAAGGAAAGTGATGTAATCTTGTGGCTGATTTCAGATTGACCCGTGCTGTCGCTATGGACTGTGAGATGGTGGGTGTTGGGTGTGATGGGGAGGACAGCATTCTAGCGCGAGTCTCCATCGTCAACCACTTTGGGAAATGCATCTACGATAAATACGTCAAACCCACGGAAAAGGTTACGGACTACAGGACGGCTGTTAGTGGAATCAGACCGGCAGACTTCGAAAACGGTCAGGACCCCTCATAATAGTCTCTATTGCATTTGAAAAATACTACAAATTTGATGAAATTGTTGTTTGTATAGAATAGTGCTGTCAAACAATTAATCGCATCCAAAATAAAAGTTTTTGTTTACATAATATATGCGTGTGTACTGTGTATATTTATTATGTATATATAAATACACACACGTACAGTATATATTTAGAAAATATGGTTGTTTGTATAGAATAGTGCTGTCAAACAATTAATCGCGATTAATCGCATCCAAAATAAAAGTTTTTGTTTACATAATATATGCGTGTGTACTGTGTATATTTATTATGTATATATAAATACACACACATACAGTATATATTTAGAAAATATCTACATGTATTTACATGTCTATATTCATATTCATGTAATTTAATTAATATATAAATATATTTAATATATAAACATAACATATTTTTCTTAAATATATACATGCATGTTTGTGTATTTATATATACACGTAATAAATATACACAGTACACACATATATTATGTAAACAAAAACTGTTATTTTGGATGCGATTAATCGCGATTAATCGTTTGACAGCACTAGTATAGAATAAGAATGGAGTAAGAAAATAAACAAGTATTTCTCGCAATTTTAAGTGTGTATCATGCAATTTTGAGTTTACATCTCGCAATTCCGACATTTTTCTCCAAATTGCATCGAAACACTAGTTTGACTGTATTTCACATAATTCAGAATTTATGTCTTGCAAGTTTGAGTTAATATCTCGCAATTCTGATTTTTTTCCTTAAAATTGTGTCTGACACAATTCTGCCTCTGTTCCTCACAATTTTGAGTTAACATCACAATTCTTGACTTTTTTCTCAGAATTGCAGGTTTATATCACAATTCTGACTGTATTTCTCACAGTTCTGAATTTATAACTCTCAGTTATGAGTTAACATCTCACAATTCTGTCTTTTTTCTCAAAATTGCGTTTCTATTTCTTACAATCCAAAATGTATCTCTCAATTTTTAGTTAACATCTTGTAATTACATTTTTTTCTCAAAATTGTGTTTTTATGTCACAATTCTGACTGTACTTCTAGCAATTTTATATACTTTAATATTTCTGTCGAAATATGCATCTTGTGATGCAGACAGATCCTTTCGTCCATGAAATTAGGCGACCTTTAAAAGAGATATAAACTCAGATTTCTGAGAAAAATGGCAGAATTGGGAAACGTTAGCTCAAGATTGCGAGATATATATAAACTCAGTATTGAGAGATAAAAAAAAGTCACAATTACCTTTTTTTTTCATGTGGTGGAAACAGGCTTCTGCATGTATGAGATTATTTATTGTTCTTCATGTGATTAACAGGTGAGGCCATCAAGACAGTCCAGAAAGAAGTGGCTCAGATTCTGGAAGGAAGAATATTAGTGGGACACGCCATTCACAATGACTTAAAGGTACAGTACACACAAAAAAGGCCGTTGTCGCACGCTCACATCGTTCCAAGCCTGTATGCTTTTTCTGTGGAAAACAAACACCAAAAAAAGCACCAAACTAGGCTATATTACAGCATACGGGATCGGAATGGCTTGAGAGCGACTAATGATGACATTTTCAGATATAGTATAATGTCAAAGGTATTCCTTTAACGAACTGTCAGATTTCTTTTAAACACCTTTGTGGTGTTCATAGATTTTGCTGCTGGATCATCCCAAGAAAATGATCAGAGACACACAGAAATACAAACCATTTAGGCAGAGAGTAAAGGTATGAAACAATTTGCTGGTAACTTCATAAATCAATATTAATAATAATAAATAAATATGCAAATTTTAATTGTCAATGTCTCCTCCTTGTCCTCTTCCTCAGAGCGCACGTCCTGCGTTGCGAGTTTTATGCAAAGAGATTCTCAATGTTAAAGTCCAGCAGGGTGAACATTCATCTGTAAGTCTCTCGTCAACATCTAAGACAAACACTGTTCTCCATTCATTATTTCAACATGCATGGCTTGATCTTTTGCCATATAATACAAGAATTAAAGCATAGACCAGCATTCAAAGGTTTGGGGTGGGTGAGAAACTTGAATGTTTTTGAAAGGTGTTTCTTTTGTACACCACGATTTATGCATTTATTTGACCAAAAATGCAGTAGAATATTATTACAATTCAAATTAAATTTCTATTTGAATATATTTTAAAATGTAATTTATTCCTGTGCTGCAAAGCTGAATTTTCAGCATCATTGCTCCAGTCTTCAGTGTCATGATCTGTGTCAGAAATCATTGTAATATGCTGATAAATCTTTTGTTACATAAATGTCTTTGCTGTCACTTTTGATCAGTTTAATGTTGTGTGTGCATCACAGGTTCAGGACGCTCAGGCCACTATGAGGCTGTACACTCTGGTGAAGAAGCAGTGGGAGGCGGAGCTTAAAGCCGCCCGGGCGGGTCAATATCAGAAGAGCCCACGAAAACCCAAAACTCCTAAAAACCAGAGCAAATTAATTCAGATCAGCCGATAAAAAAAACTCGTCGCAAAACATGACAGACTGAAACATGGATCTGTTTTACCAGCGTGGAGTAACACTGTCTTCAGTTACGTTATGATGAACTGTGTTTAATATTCCTGTCTGAATGTCTCTCAGTTTGTACTTGAATCTTAAATCCTATCTTCTGTTATTTGAGGAATGAGACCATCAAACCGTTCAGATTATCAGTGTTCTATTGAGCTCTTTTATACCAAGTAATTTAAATGCGTATTTTCCATCCTGTTTAAAATAACGTGACAGATGTAACTGTTATTGGAGACTCATAGTTTTCTATCTGAACTGCTATTAAAGACCCCACACTTGATGTGCACAAGGTGTTGATTTCTCACATCGAATGACACAAATAATGGCATTGAAATATAGTGAAATCTTAAAATCCCCCCCCCCCAAGTCACTTTTAACTATTAAAAGTAATCAAAAT
>NW_015657293.1:199492-212301 GCF_001515625.1 Sinocyclocheilus rhinocerous
CCCAAGTCACCTTTAACTATTAAAAGTAATCGAAATGACATTTAAACGTTTTTCACACGTGAAAATAATTTCTTAATGCCTTAAAAAAGGCTTGGATGTAATTCTACACCCTTACCTCATTTAGTATGCGGCGGGTTTATGAATATTCAAATTAGCCCCGCCCCAACTCAGTATAGTGGATTAATTCAGTCATGTAAGTTTTAACCAGAAACTGATTCCGAGGAAAAGGAAATTTTACAGGATTGTCTACACGTCCATATCAGAATCCATTTTATGTATCGCTCTCTACAATGTCGGACGAGTAACGGTAATTAATATCATTAGCCTTTGCAGCTAATAATGTTTTGCTAATGTTGCACAAATCTTGTGATATGCTAATGATATAAAAAGCCCCACCCCGCAAATTGTCTTGCGGAAATAAAGTTGAAGGAACTTTTTCACATTTCCGGATTTCTCAGCAGCGGAAGTCGTCAAAAATGTACACATATTAAAAAAAAAAATACAAATATGAAAAACCTTCGAGGATTTACGATACTGATGACCGTTAAACGCGTCATCAGTCTTTTGAAAACTAAAGGGACCATAGATGAATTTCTACATGTCTTTAAGCATATTAAAAACACCAGATATAGTTGTAAATAATGTAAATAAAAAATTCCACAGGGTCTTTAAAAGTAGTAGTTAAATCATACTTTAGATATCAGATGTTTTTTTACACAGAAACAGAACAAGAAAGTGAGGAGGTCAGAGACAAGTGTCTTTATTTAGCTCATGGGGAAAAAAAACAGGAAAAATACCTTTTTTTTTTTTTAACTACAGATAACATTTATATGGAAGCCTGATTCTGGCACGATAAAAAAGGTAATTGCGACTTTTTATCTCATAATTCAATTCAAAACTTTTCTGAAATTCTGAGAAAAAAATATTTCTTGCAATAATTTTTTTTTCTCATAACTGTGAGATATAAACTTGCAGTTCTGAAGAAAAAGGCAGAATCGCTTAAAATTCTGACTTTTTTCCTCGCAATTCCGTTTTTTTTCTGCCACAGAATAAAAAAAATAAAGTTGACTTTTTCTTGCAATTGCGAATTTATATCTCATAATAGTGAATTTTCTTATAATTGCGAGTTTATATCTCGTAATTCTATCTAATTCTGATATAAACCCGCAAAAAAAGTTTTAATTGTAATATATGAACTCAGAATTGTGCGAAAAAAAAGATGATAAAAAAACCGCAATTACCCTTTTATCTTTTCATTCTGTAGTGAAAATGGGCTTCCATACGTTTCATACTAAAACCAAAAGGAAAAATGTATATATATATTCCTTTTGCATTTTTAAAATGCATTTTCATTTCTGCATTGTAACAATGACAATTAAGCAATTAAATTTTAACATTCCAAACATGTTACTTTGAGATTTATTTCAATTCTCATAGTTTTATTATATAAATGAACGTATTTTATTTAAATAAATGTGCTTAATTGTCATGAAAAAAAAAGACTGAAAAAAAAAAAGATTTGTAGGTGAAATACAATCTAGACATCCTTGACCAATTTCATGAAATTCAGTCTTTAAAGACAAAAGACAGTAACAGTGTGAACACTACGGTTAGAGCATGACCTCTGACCTCTAAACTATAGTTCTTTTATCTTGTAGTTTGTACTTTTGGCTTTCATACTTTCCACGGTCAGTGTTGAGACTGGCTCAGATAGACGCAGAAACAAGCAAACAACACGTCATCACAGCATCAACAAACCCAGTCGTTTCTTATTCCAGAAAAGAAGCCCTTCTTCAGTGCAGCAAGAGACGCATGGCTTGAGAGCAAAGACAGAAACACACGCAAGTTCCTGAAGACGGAAGGTAAACCGCTCAAAATGCACCTCATCATTCAGAAAATCTTCCATCAGGGGAGCGCCATATTACATTTCTGACAGGAATGAAAATGAGGCTGTGAGGGACTGAAGTACAGCGCGATGTAACAACAAACCCAATGTTCAGCTGATGAAACAAAACTTTCAGTAGACAAAAACTCCATAAAGTCTGGCCCTCACAGCCTTGTTTTTATCCGTGTTAAATTCAATATGGCGTCTAACCCGATTAACGGCTATGAAAAGAGCGCAGATCAGACTCTCAAAGACACTCTTTCACCAAATATCAAATAAAGAAAGTGACAGCGAGGTTTTAGAGCAGCGCATAGCTAAATTACATTCCACCATTTCTTATAAACACCAAACATGCTGCAGCAAAGGATTCTGGGTAAAGGCTGGTTTGTAGAGGCACAAAAACACACAAACACACTTTGTTATAATCCCTGCAGAGGCCCTGCAATTTCCAAAACACGTTTTTACCATGCCTACACATTAAAATACAAGTTTGTTTGTTCGTTTAAAAGATTTACTTGTCACAAAAGTTCAGAACAAAGAATTCTGGGAGAAATATACGAGAGATGGAGACGGTCGCTGAAGTTAATGCATTCATTTACACTCCAGCTTTGGGTTAACAAACTAAAATACGTCGGTTTTTATAAAATGAGATGAAAATTAAATCAATACTTAAAAAAACAAAACAAATGTGCATGATAGCGCAATTGAAAAAAATCACTTAAAGGGTAATTTAAATTCTGTCATTAATTACTCACCCTCGTGTTGTTCCAAACCAATTCGTTCATCTTCAGAACACAATTTAAGATATTTTTGATGAAATCTGAGGGCTCTCAACCCATTTTATTAAATCCTACACAAACTGATTTGTGCTGACTGACTCACGCTGTCAGAGGTCAAAGGTTACACTCAGTCAGGTCATGCATGTAGTTACGTGAAGGGAAAAAGAGAGGGAAGGATGCAGCGGAGGTAGAGGAGGTTCACGGCACTGAACCGTCTGTCGTTTCTGTCGGTTTCTCTTCATCGCCCTGTTTTTGGTGCTGCAATCGAGCGTAGCTCACCGCGTCACCTCTGAAACACAGAAAGCGCACAATCGTCCATCATTTAGTCAATAATGGCAAAATATATTATGAAGAGTTACTCAGTGAAGAAATGTTTTGTTCTGTGTGCGAGTAAATGCAAACATGAGCTCACTTCTTTCCAAGGGATGCGAGTCCGTACAGCACTCCTGTAGCAAAAGCGATGGCGTTACCAAACAGAGTTGTGATGGAAAAGCTCAGAAAGACGGGAAACAACGCCATCCTGAGGGACAAAGTGAAATCTGTGTTAATTCTGATAAAATTATAACAAAAAAATCCCACTAACAATTGGGTTGTAGCCATTCAATATTCAATATATAAATTGTAGACAGTCTATATATAACATTTAGTCATTTAACATTTAATAGGCTTTGACACATATTTAAAGGGGTCATATGATGCGATTTCAATTTTTCCTTTCTCTTTGGAGTGTTACAAGCTCTTGGTGCATAAAGAAGATCTGTAAAGTTGCAAAGACTAAAGTCTCAAATCCAAAGAGATATTCTTTATAAAAGTTAAGTCAGCCACACCTACCTAAAACGGCTCGTTCGAACACGCCCCCACATACCTACTTTGTAAAAATCGACGCGTTTCAGAAAGGCGGGGCATAGAGTAGAAACAATAATGTACAGTATGTGGAAAATAATGTGTTTTTTGAACCTTAAACCGCATAAACACATTTCATTACACCAAATACACAAAATAATGTTCTTTTTAGCAACATCATATGACCCCTTTAATACTTTTATTCAGCAAGGATGCATTAAATTGATCAGAAATGACTGTAAAGGCATTTATAATGTTACAAAAGATTCTATTTCACATAAATGCTGTTCTTTTAAACTTTCTAAGTATCAAAGAAGCCTGAAAAAAATGTGTCACGGGATCCACAAAAATGTGAAGCAGCTCATTAATAATCAGAAATGTTTCTTGAGCAGCAAATTAGCATAACGATCTCTGAAGGATCATGTGACACTGCAGACTGGAGTAATGATGCTGAAAATTCAGCTTTGCATCACAGGAATAAATTAAATTTGATGATATATTCAAATAAAAAATAGCTATTTTGAATTGTAATAATATTTCACAATATTACTGCATTTTTTAAAATTAAATAAAAGCAGTCTTGATGAGCAGAAGAGACTACATTAAAGAAATCTTACCAACCCCAAACCTTTCAATGATAGTGTATAATATAGTTCATATTAAATTAATGTTTGTTCATAATACATTAAATAATGTTTGCTTATGCAACTAATGTTAAAATGTATTAATAGGTTATAAAATTAAATTAACATTAATATAAATTAACATTAAATGCTGTAATAATATTGTCCACTGGGGTCTAGAGTATCTGTGAAAAGGTTTAGAGAAAAACAGTGTAAAAATAGATAAAGAAATAATAAAAAAAAAATATATATATAATATATAAACAGAACTACAATGAGTTGAAAAACACATCATGTAACTTCATAGAGACTTGAAAAAGAAACTAATGTACATTTAATATTCATTAATTAAAGATTAATTCTACATGTTACACTTACATTTACTGATGTTATTAAAGGATAAGGCTTTTATTTTATAATTTGACACACATCATTTGGTTGCATTGATATTTGCATTCCAGTTCATTGATTTGGACAGTTACACTTGTTAGTCTTCAAATTTCTCCTATAAGTCAAAAACAGCTCAGTGGATGATTTAGCTTTTAGAGTTGCCATGTGTCCCCTGGATAAAAAAACACTTTTGGTTTGGCAGTAAATATTAGTTACACAGTAACACTGATTATCCAGTGAAGGAAGTAAAGCAGTCACCCGCAGTAAAACAGGGCTTTCTGCCAGGGCTTCAGACGGTCTGCACGCGCCGCTATAGCATTCGCAAACTCTACGAACTGACAGCAGAAGGGCACCTCACACAGGAACAACACAATCGCCGTCAACCTGAGGGAAAACAGAGATAGTTCCTCTTCTGAATGGCTTATATACATGGCTTGATGAACACTGGGAACTGAAATGTAGGTTCTTACACCATCCAAACTCCAGCCGCGATGTTTAACGGATTCACAGTCACACAGTTCCAAATGCCCATTGTTGCACATGCTAAAAAAATAAATACAGAAAAGTGTTACGTTTTTGAAAATAACATCTATATTTGTCATCTAAAAAAAAACATTGTGATTAGTGGTAAATGATAAATCAAATTTTTTTATGTTCCTCAAAATGACCAAATATCAACCAAATATTTGCCCTATAGCCCAGGGTTTACCAAGCTAATAATTAATTAAATCATAATAAAATAATAATGATAATAATAAATCATTTTAAAATAAAAAAATGTGGCCCAGGAGTGCTAAGCGTTCATGGAAATTGAAAAACGTAACCCCTAAAACAAAAACAACAACAACAATAATAATATAAAATTACAACCAAACAAATAAATAAATAAATAACTTTGATGAAAATGAATGAATTACTTTTTAAATGATTAATATAGAATAATATATCATTTGATTTAAAGTAGGTTTATTAGTGATAAGATTAAGCAATTATGATATAGTGGTCAAAATCAACTTGTTTTGTACGTGTTGTACAAAATACGTTCAAACACACAGGAAGGAGCAGCTGGTTGCTGGATGGAGCGCAAGCTTTTGTTGGGTTTGATGAGCAGCTGCTTCTGTCATCTGTGTCTCAGCATATGTAGAAGAGAACAGAGAACTATTGACTGACACACACACACACACACACACAGACAGAGTACTGCTGGCACAAGTGTGTGTGTGTGTGTTCAGACCTAGTGTACGCTCAATCTTTGTGTCTTAGGGCTGGACAATAATTCACTATCAATATGTATCGCGATATAATTTTTTTCAATAAATAAGATATGATTTTTAAACACATTTCCGATATTTCGATATACATTACCAGTGTTTCCCATACATTGATTTATTTGTGCCGTTTGACTTATATATATATATATATATATATATATATCAAATCAAATATTTATTTCTTTATTTTAATCGTATTTGTAATTGTAAAAACATATAATAAAAGTAAAACTTAAATAAAAAATTTATTAATATGAATACGTAAATAAATAATAAATCTAACAGTACTATAATGAGTAGAAAAACAATGTAAAATACATAAAAGAACGTAAAAAAAAAAAAACTTTCACAGTAAACATTTTTCACAGTATAAATAATAAACTATACAGATGGTTGTTAAAGATCATATTTGGGTGAGTGTGGCACCTAAAGGATTGAAAACCCCTGCACTAGAGAGAGAGAGAGATATTGTTATTGTTATCGGTTCATAACACACGGTGATCCCTAACAAAAGACATGACAGAACAAAAAGATGAGAAAGAAACGAGCAAGAGAAGAGTAAATTGCAGTTGCTATGACACCTGTGTTACCATGACAGTGTCTACAAAAAAGAGCTCATACAAACCACTCCAGCATCTCACAGTGAGTTTACAACTCAAATCTCAGCATATACCACTAAATGATGTATTAAAAGTGCTTAAATCACAAACTCATTTCCCTCACACACAATACATAATATTGAAGGATTACTGTATTTCGTATACCAATGTATTTGGTACTCCAAGTATAACCCTGGAACCATAACTACTTGTTTGTAGGTGTTGATTCTCCATGACAGAATTTCTACAGGTTTTCTATGAGAGTCACTGTCTGAAGGTGTGATTGATTAGCCATGTCTTTGTTCAAAGCAATGATCTCGTTGAGTGCATTGATTAACAGAGAAGGACGAAAACATCATGGTTTGCCTTCATCCCAAATTGATGAGCATATGATCTCCATGACAGAATTTCTACAGGTTTTCTATGAGTCACTGTCTGAAGGTGTGATTGATTAGCCATGTCTTTGTTCAAAGCAATGATCTCATTGAGTGCATTGATTAACAGAGAAGGACGAAAACATCATGGTTTGCCTTCATCCCAAATTGATGAGCATATGCTGGTCTATATGATATAGTGATTGATAATAATCAATAATATGGTTCACCTATATTATATCATGCAGGGAGGGGTCTGTCGAAAAGTTTTGAGAAAATCAGTTTAAAAAAATGAAAATAAACTTAAACAAAATAAATATATGTTTGATTAAAATAAATAATAAATATCAAAATAAAAAGAAAATATATTTTGATTTAAATAAATGAGTTGGAGTAAAATAAATAGATAGGTTTAAATGAAAATAATGTATAATTTGATTAAAATAATTTAAAAAAAGATTCAAATAAAATAATTTATAATTTGATTAAAATAAATAAAAATAATTTAACTTTTAATTAAAATAAAATAAGTCTGATTAAAATACAAAATATAATTTTAAGTAAGTTTGATTAAAATAAATAAATCGATTGAAATAAAAATATATAATTTGATAATATATAAATACCGCATTTAACAGTATATCTGTAATAACTTTTTGCTGTATAAATTGGATCTTTATACATAAAAAGCTGTCTTTTACATTTTAGAAGGGGGTCCATTGCTCAGAGATGATTATATTTGGGGGTCCGTGACAGCTAAAAGATTGAAACCCCTATATTGCACAGCTTTGCTTCGAAGGAAGTGATGTCACTAAGAACATCTTGACATCATCTTTTCATCATTTGATATGCTGTAGGGAAACCACTAGAAGTCCAGCACATGACATGTGATTGTGTTTGGTGTAAGACAGTATCGTTGTTGGAAAGGTTTCAGATGCCATCACACAAGGACACAGCTGTCTATCAGGAAGCACATGGCTGATGCTGTTATTCTGCTTTAAACAGCCATATGGCCACAATCACGTGTGATACACTTACATATGCCACCCAAGACACCGGCCAGTTTGCAGATCCAGTGGTACCACCAGGACATGCCATCGTCGTCTGTGCCGGTTTTGGTTGGAGCTGCCGCCTCTTCTGAGCTCATTTTCCACCGTTAAATGATTCAGACTCCCGGCGTCTCACTTACAACTCACCGGCAGCTGCAGTACCAGCGGCGGCCTGAGGGCGTCGCTCTTTCCCCGTCGAGGACAATGGCTGGAAAGTATAGCTGATTGTAATATCAGCCAAATAAACAAATTGCGTAATAAAGTTATCAAACAATCGGCAGCCAAAAATATCACCGAAAAAAACTGGATTGTAAAATCGTCCTGGATAAAAAATAATGCTGTAAGGACGCCGCTGCTCTTATTATGGTGTAATAGAGGCAGAAGGCAGCGAAATATAATCCAAACCTCTCAGGATCGCTGTCGAATTTCGTCTTCTTTAAAAAAATCTCGAGTTAAAAGGTGTCGCTGAATCGGTGTCCTCAGAGTGAGATAATCCTCGGTGTAATGTCAGTTTAATTTAGTAACGCTAGAGCGGTTGCTCCTCTTGTCTCGGAGGTTCCCTCGTCTGCGTTGCATTGTGGGTGGAGCCAATAATGCGTCACTGCGCATATGGAGCGTCAGGAGCGTCAACCGCATCAACATTTGCGCAGTCAGGACTTTGGCGTTTGGACAACTAGTGTAGTGTAAAGTACAGTTATGTGTTTAAAAGCGTTTGCCATCACAACTGTAATACAGTTTTAATACAGTCTAATAATACTACTAATACTTTTAATACATTCTACTGGCCTACTTCTGCTACTATTACTATTAATTATTATTATTAGACTGAAAAGTATATTAAAAGTGTATGGTAAACTTCTAAACAATCACTAATAAACTATTATTAATATTATTATTATTCATACTACTACTACTATAGCCTACTATATGCCCTACTTCTACTATTATGAGATGAGTCACAACCAAACTGTTAAAGTAAGGGGGAAAACATTATATCCATTCTGTTGTGTAATATTATTGTTCTCTGATTAAAAATATGTTTAAATAAATAAATTTTAAATGCATATATTTTATTAATATTAATAAATAGCTTAAATATTTATAATTAATCATTAGAATTATATTATAATCATATAAAATTAGGTTTTAAATAAATAAGTTTAATTAAAATAAATGAATTATATTACAAGAAAATAAGATAATTTAAACCAATCAATCAATCGAACAATAGAGTATTATAGTGAGTAAAAAATAAATAAATGTAACATTATATAAACTAATTATTTTTCAAATAATATTTTACACATATTTAGAATATGAATTTTTCACAGTATAAATTGGGTCTTTTTTTTGTTGGGCCTATATTAAAAAAATAATCATAATTCTAAAATTTAAAAAAATGTAAATAAAAACTGGGCTCCAGGATTGGTCGAGGTTCATGAAAAAAAAAACAGTGTTACAAAATAATAGTAATAAAACAATATTAAAATATAATTAAACAAAATAAATAAAGAACACTGATTAAAATAAATAAATGAATTATTTTTTTAATTATTAATATAAAAAATAATATATCAACTGATTTACATTTGATGAAAAAAATAAGTACTTTTAAACAATTAAAATGAAACATTTACTAAAAAGATGAAATATTTTATTTGTTTATTTGCATGTCATGTTTATTTATTTATTTAGTCATTTATCAGACGCTTTTATCCAAAGCGACTTACAAATGATGACAAAACAGAAGCAATCAATTGTAGTATTAAAACAACTAAAAACAGATCCCTATGTGACCATAGCGAACTGTGAATATGCAAATGTGCTGTACAATTATTGAAATATTAACTTAAAATATCTATCTATCTATCTATCTATCTATCTATCTATCGGAATAAAGGCTTACGTCAGCGATTCGAACCATCGCGAGATTTTGTGGTTTGGCGTTAACACAGATCTCCAAAACATAAGTCAGCCTTCATCCTGGATTTACTCTAATGTAACGTGATTTACAGATCTACAAATCACATTAGAGAATCCACAGCGGCTGTGGGAAGTTTGTTGCCAGGTGTCTCTGCGCTACACGAAGCCGAACCGCGGACCGGGACCAGCAGCAGAACTCCGAACCGGCCAGACAGAAGAAGATGAGCTTCTTATTGTGAGTTTGACTCTATGATTTAGATCATTATTTCTAGATAACTACCAGTTTACTTCTTTAGCTCGTCTTGCTAAAGAGCTTTTGGACCGAATCGACTTCAGTTCTGCGCGTGCAGATCGTTAAATGTGTCAGTATTTCAACCTGACAGCTGCTTTAAAAAATATGCAGTTTTTCACGCAAATGCTTCGGCATCGAGCTTAGCCCAATTCTGGCACATTTGCACCGGGTTCTTGGCTCTCTGATGAGCTGGGCTGGGGCATGTAATGCATGTAATATATGCATTACATATATATATATATATATATATGTAATGCATGTTTGTTGTTCAAAAAGCACGTTGTGTGTCTTGTCACTTTGTATCTGAGATCAGAGAGTTGCATTGTGAGCAAAGCCTGTGATGCATCCAAAGTTGGAAGAGTAGGCTCTACTGTATGCTGAGCAGCTGAGCTGTTGATGAAATTGCATGAAATGAAATAGATACCAGGCAGTGCATGATGTTGCAACTGTCATATGAATATCTTATCTTATGTTTCTTATGTTTTTTATTCTCCCAAAATGCTGTTTAATTCAGTTTAACAGTCTCGCATCATTCTAATCGTATCATTTTGGGAGAGAACAGGGTGTATTTGCTTTCTCTGTAATTACTTTAAGGAACATGTCTACATCTTACAAGAGGAAGAGAGGGAGGAAATCTCAAATGCAGAACATTTCTCAATCTGATTCGGTAAATCTGAAGGCTTGGCAAGAGTTGATTGTTATGATGCATCTGAAATGTAATTTACTGATAAGGTTGTCTAGAACCTGTCATAAGAAAACCGGCCTCCTCAAAACAGCTGAGAATGATTTCATGTGGAAACTGTTGTGAAGCGCTTGTGATGGTTCACCGGAAGCATGTGATTTTGGAGAAGTGAAGAACAAACACAGACATGTGATGTCATTGCCATTGTGATGTTTTTGAATTTGAATTGAAAAATGTGTGAATGGTTTTGAGTGGCATGTGTGTTTCTTTGATGGGATAAACCGGATAAACTGCATGTCTGTGTTTGAAGATTTGCTTTGTAAATCAGATGAGAAATATGTAAAAAATGAGACATTATAACACACACACAGGTGCTTATAACAATCCTGATTAGGCGGTATTTTGTATAGACTATTTTGACATTCTTTAAAGGAATAGTTCAGCCAAAAATGAACATTTGCTGAAAATGTACTACTCACCCTCAGGCCATTCAAGATGTTGATGAGTTTGTTTCTTTATCAGATTTTGAGAAATATAGCATTTCATCACTTGCTCAGCAGTGGATCCTCTGCAGTGAATGGGTGCCGTCAGAATGAGAGTCCAAACAGCTGATAAAAACATCACAATAATCCACACCACTCCAGTCCATCAACTAATGTCTTGTGAAGCCAAAAGATGCATGTTTTTAAGAAACAAATCCATCATTAAGGCATTTTTATCTTCAAACCTTTGCTTCCGGTTAAAATATGAGTCATCCATAATATTGCTTGTTGTCTCAAAAGTTGTCTTGTCTGAATCAGGAAAGAAATATGCACAGATCAAGCACAGTTTACAAGCAAAAACAGTCCAAAACAGTTCTGAACCGATATATTAGTGGATTTTGATGTGAGAGGACAACAGGGGATCAATTATTTTGTATTAATTATGGGCTTAAAATGCCTTAATGATGGATTTGTTTCTTACAAACATGCAGCTTTTTGCTTCACAAGACATTAATTGATGGACTGGAGTGGCGTGGATTACTTGTGGATTATTGTGATGTTTTTATCAGCTGTTTGGACTCTCATTCTGACGGCACCCATTCACTGCAGAGGATCAGTTGGTGAGCAAGTGATGCAATGCTACATTTCTCCAAATCTGATGAAGAAGCAAACTCATCTACATCTTGGATGGCCTGAGGGTGGGTACATTTTCAGCAAATTAGAATTTTTGGGCGAATTTTCTCTTTAAATGGCTTTTTTGTTCCATCCCATCCAGCGGGAATCGTTCATCTAAGACGTTTAAGCCAAAGAAGAATATTCCAGAAGGTTCTCATCAGTATGAGCTGCTCAAACACGCCGAAGCCACGCTGGGCAGTGGGAACCTGCGTATGGCTGTCATGCTTCCTGACGGAGAAGATCTGAATGAATGGGTGGCCGTCAACAGTAAGAACCAAGAGGGACATCATATTTATTAATTATCCCAACACACACCCACAAAGTGAATCATTTGTTCAGTGTGTGTTTTGTTATTGCAGATGGTTTTCTTTTTGCTCTCTATGTGTTCAGTTGCTTTTCTCATTTCCTTCTTAACAACTTTGACTCTTGACCTATTGATGACACCAAACCAGACCCATCCTGTCTTTACGATCACCCAGTCTGTCCCGAGAGACTCTGTGTCCATTGCAAAATTACTAACAAGCCACCTCCAGAATCCAGCAGGATCCAATAGTCTGAGACTACCAGTGAAAATGCTGCTGTGTTGTGTTCTTTTGCAATTTGTCAAGAAAAATGAGCATTATCAGCATTGTGATAAGTTTTAAAAATGAATATGATTTTCATTATGTCTTTGTGTCTGGTTTGTTTCTCTAATGACATCAGCACCGGAATTGACTTGAACAAAACCTGATGATCATGTGCTCCAGCATGATTTCAGATGATTTATCATGAGCATGAGTGTGTCAGGGGAAGCAAGAACGTCTGACTGCCTGTACCAATTCTAATTAATAATCTAACATTTTTTCCTGCCAAGTAAATAAAGGTTTTTACAGCTGTCAAGCAACTTGACGCTTTAATACAGTAATTAAAATGATACAGTGTGTGTAGATTTATATATATATA
>NW_015657293.1:212663-213532 GCF_001515625.1 Sinocyclocheilus rhinocerous
ATATAACCTAATAAGTTACAATTAAGGCGTATTGAATGTTAAAATGTGTTTTAAACAAAGTTATGTGGTTATCATTACCCATTTTACTTTTAGTAATTTAATAAACTTCATAATTTAAAAGTTTAATTCGGAAGTATCGTATCGATATCGACGATACTGGCCTTTAAAAGTATCAGTATCGTATCGAGTTTATTATAAATAAATAAATAAATAAAGTCACATGATCTGTGACACTAATTTGCTTATTTAACCTGGAAATAACTCAGAATGTGATGTTACTTTTTTATGTATTTACTCAGGTTTAAATAAAACAAACTATTTAATACGTGATCTCAGACTTTTTGATCTGTATGTCTCACTCTGTGTTTTACTGTAAATTGTGCAATGGCACTACTTTTCTAACAAACTAGAAGTTCTGATAACGCATTACAGATCAATCATGCGCAAAATAATAATGAAGTTAAATGTTTCTGTTTGGTTGTTTCTGCAGCGGTGGATTTCTTTAACCAGATTAACATGCTGTATGGCACCGTCACAGATTTCTGCTCGGAGGACAGCTGTCCGCTCATGTCTGCAGGACTGAAGTGAGTGTGTTTGAACAGTGAGGAATGAATGATCGTGTCTCTGTTTGTCTCTGCATCACTCATCTCTTTTCCTTTAGATATGAGTATCACTGGGCAGATGGGACCAACATTAAGAGGCCTATTAAGTGCTCGGCTCCCAAGTATATAGATTATCTAATGACGTGGGTTCAAGACCAGCTGGATGACGAGACCCTGTTTCCTTCTAAAATAGGTAGGCTACTGGTGCAGTGATATTTCAGTTTCATTGAGATACTATTGTAGTTTTTATTAATAAGGTGTTATTTT
>NW_015657293.1:214339-214868 GCF_001515625.1 Sinocyclocheilus rhinocerous
ACCATCCTGAAGCGTTTGTTCAGAGTTTATGCTCATATATATCATCAACACTTTGACGCGGTCATGCAGCTTCAAGAGGAAGCTCACCTCAACACGTCTTTCAAACACTTCATCTTCTTTGTACAGGTGCTGTCACCGCTTTATACTTACTATGAACACCTTTAAAAGTGTTTAAAAATCTCTGCACAAGTCCCTAAAACATGGCCTAAATGGGCTTACAGCTTTTATTATATGGCGGCAACAGCAATATGGCAAAAAAAGCAATTAATAATCAAAATAAACAACTTGTTTGTCAAGTAATATAATTTATTATATTATTATATATTCATATTATATATGTTATTATACTTCATATTATAAATGAAGGCTTCTTACAGTTGTAAAGCAACTTGCTGCATTTAATATGGTATTCAAATGATGTGGCATCAGCAGTTTGTGTATATTGACTGTTTTACAAAAACTTCATGTGACACTGAAGACTGGAGTAATGATGCTGAAAATTCAGCTTTGCATCACAGGAATAAATTAC
>NW_015657293.1:214878-221265 GCF_001515625.1 Sinocyclocheilus rhinocerous
GTGCAGTGATATTTCAGTTTCATTGAGATACTATTGTAGTTTTTATTAATAAGGTGTTATTTTGCCTATTTTAATTTTAATTCATTTTTCGTGTTTTTTTTTTAAACATATATTACAATATATTTTTTATAATGTTTTTCATTTTTTATTATTTTAGTACATCAAGTTAAACTCAATGAAAATGAGAAATGTTGCCTTTGAATCAAGCAAAGTTATTTCAGTTAATGTTTGTTTTATTTTAAGTAACAAAAATTGTTTTTTATGGTTTTAAATTTAAGTTAATTAGTTTAGTGCATGGTTACGGATGTTAGCAGAGCAATGCTGCTCTTAGCCATAAATATTGTGAAATTGTGCTGTAAACATATTACTCAACACAATTTTATGTTATATGTGAGCTTTACCATATATATATATATATACAGCAGTTTGTGTATATTGACTGTTTTACAAAAACTTCATGTGACACTGAAGACTGGAGTAATGATGCTGAAAATTCAGCTTTGCATCACAGGAATAAATTACATTTAACATTATATTTGAAAAGAAACCAGTTCTTTTGATTTCTAAAAATATTTCACAATATTAAAGTTTGTACTGTATTTTCAGTCAAATAAATGCAGCCTTAATGAGCATAAGAGACTTTCAGAAACATAAAACATTTGAAATAAATGCTGCTTATTTTGTCTGTTTTCAGGAGTTTAATTTGATCGACCGTAAGGAGCTGGCTCCTCTTCAAGAGCTCATTGAGAAACTCACTACAAAAGACAGATAAACTGAGACAAGGAGAGGAAAAGAAGTTAACAATGAAGAAAGACAGTGATCCGGCTCTCTCTTCTGACTCTCCCTCCTGGATGAAACGGTTACATATGATTTGAAGTCCTTCACATTAGTTTGGTCACTGTATGGGAGGGATTTTAACGAATGAGAACTGAACTACAGACTACAAGCAGTGAATGGGTGATTTGCTTTCTTTGACTAGTGTGAATGTTAAAGGGCGTTCAAATGCTGACAGCAAAAAAAGTCGATTTTCCTATGCAATAATGATCTTATTTGTCCTCACTGATGTTATTGGGCAAAATTGTTTGAAGTTCATATCAGAGCTTGTTTTTTCCTTAAATATTTCGCAATTAATATCGGTCACTATTAAGGTTTATTTTAGCCAGGTTTTGAATACTAAAAAATGAAGTGTGCATGCTGGAATTGCTGCTTTGTTGGACCCACATTGCTGATGAGAAGCGTTGGCCTTGACTTTATATCTTATGCTGTGCATCAAAGAGACAAAAAGTAATGTATGATAACAGCTCAGAGTCTCGGAGTAGCCACAGCTGTTTCAGTTTTGTAGTTTTTCGTAAAGCATTGAATTGATGCAACTGGGTGGCCAAACGTTTCTTAAATATTTAACCTGTTTAATTATTAAAGTGTTTCAGTTGTACCCATTTGAAATATAATTCTTCATACGGTCCGTACAGTTCTGAAATATTCAGTATGTTGATGAATTCAGCTTTATGGCTGGGTTGTATTAGTTGTTATGGTTAGACATTTTCAGCATTTGGTTCTTAAGTGAATGACTGTTCTTCTCTTCCTCCATCATCAAAGAGACAAAAAGAAATGTATGATAACAGCTCAGAGTCTCGGAGTAGCCACAGCTGTTTCAGTTTTGTAGTTTTTCGTAAAGCATTGAATTAATGCAACTGGGTGGCCAAACGTTTCTTAAATATTTAACCTGTTTAATTATTAAAGTGTTTCAGTTGTACCCATTTGAAATATAATTCTTCATACGGTCCGTACAGTTCTGAAATATTCAGTATGTTGATGAATTCAGCTTTATGGCTGGGTTGTATTAGTTGTTATGGTTAGACATTTTCAGCATTTGGTTCTTAAGTGAATGACTGTTCTTCTCTTCCTCCATTTGAACCTTTTTTCCACCTCTGTTCTTCTATTAACACTTTTATAGTTGTGTTTAAAAATCCTGATTTATATTCGTTTTTTCATGAATGTAATAGTTTTACTTTTAATGGTTTGGACTATGCCATTGTGTAAAAGTGCCAATCGCTGATTAATATCAGACAGATATGAAGTATTTATAGAGCATTTTTGTCACTGAAATGAGAATATATTTTCCCTGAACTGTAAAATAATTAGGGTAGATTAGATATGTAAATACATGCATAGGTTTCCTGATATTGTTCTAGTTTACATTAATAAAACTATCACTAACTGATGTTGTTGTTGTTTTTGCTGTACATAGAGCAAATAAAACCCTTCTCTTAACATTTTATTTGTGATTTTCTATGCATGTGCATGTTTTAAATGTATATATTATATTTTCTGAATGCGCGTGTAATATGAAACAACTGTTTACAGGTGAAGTAACTTTTTAATATTTTTTATAAATTAGTATAATTCCTATTATTCGTTCTCAAGTGGATTTGTAAGTAATAATAATAACAATCAAGTGGTGTTCTGTGTGTAAAGCACATGCGGTTTGAACGCAGCTGTTTCCGGTGGGAGGAGCTTGAAGTTTAAGCGCCAGAATTTAATGTCCCGCCTGTTTCTCTGTTAACAGACTGTAACTGTACCGAGTGTTATTGTACATTTCTGCAATATTGCATGAAGATAAAATGTCTCCCACAGCCAAAAGAGCCTGTCCCAGTCCTCTGAACGACAGCCTGGAGAAAAGACTGAAACGCATCTCCATTGAAGGCAACATTGGTAAGACATTCATTGTTTTTTTTTGTCAGTACTGTAAGCATATTTCATTGCTGGACATAGCCATTGAATGCCACAAATCCAGTTTTTATAAGGTTAAAATTACCTTTCATAGTGAATTCTGACTGTGCGATTAATGTTCTGACGTTTATGAAGAAAATAAATATTTATTAACATATATAACGTAACTTATAGGCTGTTTTGAGACGACTTGGACCTTGACGAACATTTCCTGTTATGAATGCGTGATTTTTATTATAATGTTTTTTTGCAAATATTCGTTTTTATGCGTGTTCTGACTATTGAAAACGTACATTTTGCTTTTAAAATAAAAAAATCGTGTTAGGATATAGCGGAAGTTGGGTTGTGAATATTCGTAAGACATTTCATATCCGGCCAAACAGCGTTTTCCTGCGCTTTTTTTAGAGGTTATTTGACTGTTGTGGAAGACATTTCTATCGTTTGTTCTTGTATTATTTCTGAACGTGTTTAAATATGATTTTTATCTTATATTTTCCTGTTCTAGCTGCGGGTAAATCCACTTTTGTTCGCCTGCTGGAGGAATATGATCGAGAATGGGAGGTAGTACCGGAACCCATCGCTAGATGGTGCAATGTACAAACTCACCACAACGAGCATGAGGTACAGTCAAAAATACTGTAAACATAACTAGTATACTCATATTTGATATTGTAATATCAAATATAATCCTTTAAGCCTGCCCTGCATATGCATATGTGTTATTAGAGAACAAAATGTCAAACCAAGTGGCATTTATTTTAAAGAAAGTTAGCACAAACACACTTTTCAAGTAAATAATAGTTTCCGTTAAAAGTAATTCCCAGAATGGCTCATTTCTGAGTGCAGATGGTACTTGGTTTGATGTTTTTTTTCTTTCTTCTGCATTGACATTCAGACACAAGTATCAATATTTTTGTGGTCACTGTACGTTACATGTTTACTGTATTGTCTGAGTATGATAAGCAGGCCTGTAATCCAGCGCAGCGATGGAAACGGCTCTGGCAAACACTCGTCCCCCTGGGAATTAGCAGATGGTTTAGTCCTGAACAGCTGAGCACTCAACCAGAACAGAGCTGCTGCTTCACACACTTACTACTGATAGATATAGTGTTAGATCAGTTAAACCTTAATTGGAGTTCATGTATCCTGCGGGAGAGGCCTTGTCTCTCTTTTAAATGTGTCAAGAGGCTGGTCTTTATATCCGTGACTCACAGTGGACATGAATGGCATTTGACCCACTGCTGAAGTGTCAATTAAACCTATATTAGCACGTTCGTTTTCTAAATGTCACTGTCCTCTTGCTTTCTGTGAAGCAGACTAATCACACTTTAAAAGATTAATATAATATCTATTTCTGTTACATGTATTTATATTAAGAGTTTATCAGTCCTTGCATGATGCAAACTATTGCGTCAGTGTTGTTTTCGTATTTTTGAGATGCTTTTATAATTTTGTAATATTTTTAATTATTTTTTTATTTTTGTTTTTTCCATTTTTATTTTTAAATTTTTTTTTTATTAAAATGTCTATATAGTTTTTAATAGTTTGTATGCTAGTTTTTGTACATCAGGTTAAACTAAGTGAAAATGAGAAATGTTGCTTTGGCAACTAGCATGAAATAAAAGTTTTTATTTTGAATATATATTTTTAAATTTTTATTTAAAGTAACCAATTTTATTGGTTTTTAGTATAACTATAATAACGCTGTATTGCATTTAAAATTGGGGTGTGTAATTTAATTGCACCATGTTGATCAGTATTGGATATTTAATCTTTAAAACACTAATAATTTAATAATATATAATGTATGTATTCAAAACATTAATAATTAGAATATAAAATAAACAGAAAATATATAAATATTTTTATATATTTATCAGCCATATCATCAATATTATATATTTAATCTTTAACAATATTAATAATTTAATAATGACAGTAATTGATATCCAATTATTGTGATGCCTAAATTAATGTGCAACATTTAAGCCAGTTCATATATTTTTCTCAATAATTTTTTAGCATTTCTAGACAACATAGTACTGAATTTTATTTTTGATTTTTCTATCTATCTATCTATATATATATATATTATAAAAAAGTATATCAAATATATTTATTTATAATATAAATTATATGAATATAAATATAGACATGTAAATACATGTAAATATTTTCAAAATATATACTATATGTGTGTGTATTTATATATACATAATAAATATACACCGAGCACACACATATATTATGCAAACAAAAACTTTTAATCGTTTGACAGCACTCATATATATATATAAATATATGTGTGACCCTGGACCACAAAACCAGTCTTAAGTGTCAATTTTTCAAAATTGAGATTTATACATAATCTGAAAGCTGAATAAATAAGCTTTCCAACAATATTTGAAAATCTGGAATCTGAGGGTGCAAAAAAATCTAAATATTGAGAAAATCACCTTTAAAGTTGTTCAAATGAAGTTCTTAGCAATGCATATTACTAATCAAAAAATTAAGTTTTAATATATTTACAGTAGACATTTTACAAAATATCTTCATGGAACATGATCTTTACTTAATATCCTAATGATTTTTGGCATAAAAGAAAAATCTATAATTTTGACCCATACAATGTATTGTTGGCTATTGCTACAAATATACCCCAGCGACTTAAGACGGGTTTTGTGCTCCAGGGCCATATATATATATATATATGATTTATGTATATAGATCATTAATAATTAGAATATAATAAAACAAAATTAGAAAAGTAAAACAATTTAAAAAATGAAATGAAATTATCAATATTTGTATATATTCATATAAATGCATGTGTATGTATGTAATTATCCAACAAATGTTTGTCTGGAATTTGACACAAATATTAGATGCCTAACAAATGTTGTCCAATATAACGTGAATGTGTTCATTCAGGAATTGAGCACCTCTCAGAAGAGTGGAGGAAACGTGCTGCAGATGATGTACGAGAAGCCCGAGCGCTGGGCCTACACCTTCCAGAGCTACGCCTGCATGAGCCGCATCCGCTCGCAGATCAGATCCACCAACGGAAAGCTGCGAGAGGCCGAGAATCCGGTGCAGTTCTTCGAACGATCCGTGTACAGCGACAGGTAGACTGCACCTGGTATTCATATCCGTTATCAAACAGCTCGTTTCATTGATGAAAGGTCTGTGATTGTTATGCAACTGTCATTATGTCACAAAGTCAAATAAATAGAAATATCAACTAATCGGCTTATTTTAATCACTCTGATTGTTGTGTTGCAGGTACATCTTTGCCTCTAACCTCTATGAAAGTGAGTGTGTGAATGAAACCGAGTGGGCGATCTATCAGGACTGGCACAGCTGGCTGCATAAGCAGTTTGGGAAGCACATTGAGCTGGACGGCATCATTTACCTGCGGGCAAAACCAGAAGTACGAGCGCACACCCAGATGGGGCCTTTAAAGTGATTCTGCTGTGCTGTGAAAAAGAGTAAATGAGGCGGTTTTGTGTTTCAGAGGTGTTTGGAGCGATTGCATTTGAGAGGAAGAGACGAGGAACAGGGAATTCCACTGGAATATCTGGAGAAACTCCACTATAAACATGAGTGCTGGTTACAGCACAGGACTATGAGGTAACACACACACACACACACACACAC
>NW_015657293.1:221275-229016 GCF_001515625.1 Sinocyclocheilus rhinocerous
TCATAATATCTGCTATTAATTATATATATTTAGATAGATGGATAGATAGGTAGATATAGAGACATAGATGTATATATTAAATTTTTCATTTTATTTAATGAATGTACATTTACTTATTTTTTGTTAACTTTTAATGTAAATTGTAATGAGATTATACAAAAAGAAACATTTATTAATAAATATAATGGTTTCATATGTATTTACTTTTTAAGGATGTAAAATGTAGCGAGATGATACAAAAATAATTATTATATTGTTATATATTGTTTAATCTTTTTATTTATTAATTTTAGTGCTGTCAAACGATTAATCGCGATTAATCACATCCAAAATAAATAATGAGATTATACAAAAAGAAATGTATATATATATGTATATATAATTTTATTATACATTTAATTTAATTGATTAATTTATAATTTTTTTAATATACTACTTTTTTAAGGATGTAAAAAAGGATTATTAAAGGATTATTAAAAAATAGCTTTCTTAAAGTAATTTATATATATATATTTTTTATTATATTAAACTTTTTAATAATATAAAATGTAGCAAGATAAATGTAATTCTTTCTTTTAAAAAGTAATTAATTATATATTACAAATAAATAAATGATACATCATTGTGCATGTGTGTGTGCAGTATGGAGTTTGAGTATCTGAATGAAGTGCCGGTTCTTACCCTGGATGTCAATGACGATTTTAAAGACAACCAGATCAAGTGTGCTGATATGATTGAGAAGGTATGACACACACAGTAAAATAAAAAAAGTGAATATTCTGTCTTTTTTTTTTATTTACTCACCCTCATTATGTTTGATGATTCTTAGAATGACTTGGGGGTGAGTAAATGATGAATTTACATTTTTGCTTTTTGCAAGTTAATCTAGCATATCACCCAGAGCATGTGATGAGTGAAAGTCTGAGTGATATTTGTCAAATGTGGCGGAACTGAAGTTGCATCTTATGATGAGGGTGCAATACAGGGACCATTATATACTGTGGAAAAAGCATGTTATACATGATTTATACTCTAGACACACACACTTTGTAGCATTCATACACATTATTCCCAATGTGGAACACAGACACACTTTCTTTGCATGCCCATGAACGCATCACACCGTGCAGTAATAAATGTATTAAAGTGAAACCATTTTGATTTAAAAGGTGATTTAAATTTTTTTTTCCCTAGGTGAAGGAATTTCTGAGCAGCCTGTGATTACGATGAGAAAAGGTTCATGTTGGCCAAATAATGTAACATTGTGTTTTTTTTTGTTTTTGTTTACATTTTGAAACTATGAAATTGTGTGAAACGGTGGTGTCCATTTAGCACTTATCAGTGTTTTTGTTATTTAAATTTGTTTACTTTTCTACTTTTCTATGAATTAAATAATAAAACAATTAATAATCACCTTTATTTCTTTTAAAGAACAAATCCAAGTCTCTTCTGCTCACCAAGGCTCCATTTATTTGATCAAAAATACAGTAAAATCAGTAATATTGTGAAATATTATTACAATTTAAAATGACTATTTTCTATTTGAATATAATTTAAAATGTAATTTATTCCTGTGATGCAAAGCTGCATTTTCAGCATCATTACTCCAGTCTTCAGTGTCACATGATCCTTCAGAAATCATTCTAAAATGCTGATCTGCTGCTCAAGAAACATTTCCTATTTAATTATTCCATGTTGAAAACTGCCGTGCTGATTAATATTTGTGTGGAGACTGAATTTTTTTTTCAAGATTTGTTTAATGAATAGAACGTTCAAAAGAACAGCATTTCTTTGAAACCGAAATCTTTTGTAACATTACAAATGCATTTACTGTCACTTTTGATCAATTTAATGCATCCTTGCTGAATAAATGTATTAATTTATTTTGAAAAATCTTACTGACCCCAATCTTTTGAACGGTAATGTGTGTGTGTATATATATATATATATATATATTCAACCATTCTGCATTAATCAAAGCATTCTTTGTGTGGCTTTAAAGGAATAGTTTACCCAAAACCAGCTGAATCGTCATTCAGTCTCCCTCATGTGTTTTCAAGCCCGTGTGTATGCAGGAGCTGCATGAGGGAGAGTGAATACTGAGGGGTTTTTTGGGAAAGTTGTTCCTGTAAATGAGTGTGTGATACTGTGATGTGCACAAGTGTATGCTGATAGTCCTAAACGGCCAGTTGGTGGCGTAGTTCTACAGCTCTTTAAAAACAAGAAACATGCTATTCCTTGAAATTTAAGTCATCATTTCCTGTCATAAATGAGAAAGAACTGTAGGATTCACAATCATTACTCAGGATTTTAAGTACAGTAAGTACAACAAGGTTTTCATGAAATGTGTGAAACTTGAACTGGATGACTTTCCTGGAGTTTGTCTAAATGATTTGGAACATTCTACTAAATGTTGAACAAGTCTACAGTACCAAATATTTGTATGTCTGCAAGAATCAGGTGCTCAAGAATCATCTTTATCTTTGGGGTTTTCATGGTTTTGTAAATATAAACAAATCATTCAAGGAAAAGTTCTTATAGATACAGATAGATACATCTAATTTATGTTATATCATAATAATCATATATAGTCTTATAATATGTGTATTGATTTCATTTATATACTTAAGTCATATTACTGAGCATTAAAGATTATCTGAATATTTCCAACATTAAAACCCAGTTTGTTAAGTTATATTGTTATATTATGTATTATTTTGACTATATTAATGGTAACACTTTACAATAAGGTTCATTAGTTAACATTAGTTAACGAACTAAGATTGAACAATACTTCTACAGCATTTATTAATCTTAATGTTTATTTCAGCAAGTTGTGCTTGTTAACATTAGTTAATGCACTGTCACACACACAACTAACATGAACTAACTATATATATATATATATATATATGCTTGACCATCTAATTTAATGTATATCTGTATATACATTATATATATATAGCCTATATATATAGATGCATACACACACACACACATATATATACATATATATTGCTTGCTAAAGCCAAGTTACGCAGCATAAAATAACTTTTCAGACAATTTTATGCTTCACCTCATCTGTGTATACTATACATTAAATATTCATTTTATGTATATCTAAACGTAGCCTATATATTGCTTGCTAAAGTCATGTTACACAGCATAAAAGCAAACTTTTATGCTTCACTTACGCGTGTTTAATTCAATTCATATGCTGTACATATTGCAGAAAGGTTTCCTAACTGCGAACTTGAGTATTTTTCAGGTGTGTTCAGTGTTTCGGTGCGGATGCAGGTATTCACTGCTGTTGCATCTCACATGCTGACCTCTAGTGTCTCATCCTCCCACTGCTGCGTCACGCTGGAGGAGGGCGAGATCTTTAAATATGGAACAAGACTCAAGACGAGCGCGACGCGGGCTGGTTTACGCGCAACGTGGAGCGTTTTCAGACGGGACGGAGAGAGTTCGTGAGCCTGTTGCGTTATGACTGCTGGAGTGACTGAATGCATCGTAGTTAGTAGAAGCAGCAGCAAATTATCTCTGGCTCCAGACAAACAGAAGTGAGTCTCTGTATGTGCTCCTGCCTTTACGCATCCAGACACGCTGAACTTGGAGCGGATTCGCACTTGCGCGTATTTTGAAAGTCTTTCTGAAGCCTGGACGCACTTGAATTCAGCATAAGGAGAAGTAAGAGCGTCTCTGGTAGAAGAGGACGCGCGCGGCACGGTCAACATGAGCGACAAAAACAAGTGAGTACTTTTATTTGCATGCAATCTTCCCAGTCGAGATCGGTTGTGTTTCCATGAGTGCATTGAGAACAGCCCTCCCACCCTGCATCTGTCCTGCTTCTTCACCAAAAAGTAAAGGTGTAACAGTATCCTTCAGGACAGATCAACAGATCTGCTCCGAGTCTGCGGTTAGGGCTTCAAGTTTCAGGGACGGAGGTTATTATCTATTAAAGACATTAAACTGGACATCTGCATACGTTTGACAGCTCATGGACATCCTAAATGTTCAACATTTATAATGGTTTCTTGAACAGAACCACAGATGAAAACTCTTTAAAAAAAAAACAGGTTCTTTATTGGTATCAATGGTTGATACCAATAAATTTTCTTTTTATTTTTCAATTCTTTGGAAACTAATCTATGAACTTGGCACTTCAGAAACCAATATGTTGGTTTATACAAAACAAAAGCTGTGTTTGATCAACATGAAGAACCAAAATAGTTTAATTTCATCAGAGAACCTGCTTAGTTTTCATGATCACCTTTTATTCTCTGCTTATTAACAAACCATCTGTGAACCTGGTGCTTCAGAACCCAGAAACCAATATGCTGGACTTTAGAGAGCCAAAAACTGTTCTTGATCAGCACCAAGAACCAAAAGTGTTTAGTTCCGTCAGAGAACCTGTTCAGGTTCCACAATCACGTTTTATTCTCTACTTCTTTAGAAAAACTTCAAAAAAAAAATTAGAGCCCAGAAATCATGCTGATCTGGAGAACCAACAATTGCTTTCCAAAGAACCAACTGAAGAGCTCTAGATAAACAAGAACCATTTTGCCTAGAACCTGCAACGAAACATCAAGAGCTTTTTTACTCTCAGTGAACATTTTATTCTACATTTCTTTAAAACATCTGAGAACTTGGTGCTTCAGAATCCAGAAACCAATACCTTAAAGAGCCAAAAACTGTTCTTGATCAGCAACAGTAACCAAAACTGTTTAATTCCATCAGAGAACCTGTTTGGGTCAATATTATTGACTCAAAAAATATGAATTTTTTTTGGAGATAAATATGTATTTTTCTCATTTCTAAAGCCCAAAGGCTCCCCAAAAAACTATATAGCAACCCAAGAACCAAAACTGGTTCTTGATTGAAGAACAAGAACTTACAAAGAAACATCAAGAACTATTTGGCTCTCTGAAGAATCAACTCTTATAAATAAAGACCCAAAAAGGGAGTTTTCACATTGATGCCATGGAAGAACCATTTTGGGTTCCTCAAACGTTTCAGTGAACAGTTCTTGAACCAGTTTTCTTGGTACTGAGAACATTTAATAATCTAAAGAACCTTTAGTGGAAATTAAAGATTCCATGGATGTTGAAGGTTCTTCATGGAACCAAAGATTCCAATAAAGAACCTTTATTTGTAAAAGTGTATAACAAGTAGACGGTTCTTCGCTGAAACCCAAGAACTGTCTTTGTTTTAAGTGGATGAAATATCTCATGGGGTCTCCAGAGGCTGACACATGATGTAGTTCACTCTATTCGTTCTAATGTTACTGCCAAGCCGTGCTGCTTTAAGTCGCCCTCTTTACAGGTTCCCTGAAGCCGTAGCTTGAGTGGTCAATGTAATCTTTTTCCAAGAAGCTCCTGTCAAAACCGATTAGCTCCTTAGCGTCCAGAAGCAATGTGTGCGTTGCTTAGTGTTCCAGAAACCAGTGGCTGATATAATGCAGGGGATTCGACCTCTTTTTAGTTCAGTACAGCTTGTGCTGTCATAAAAACCAAAAAAAAACCAGCTGCATGCAGCGATCAGATTTTTTTTGACCAATAGCGCTCTTCAGATGTGAGTGAATGGATCATGTGGTGTCTGGTTTCTTATGCAGTGCTAAGGACATTTAGATTTTTACACTTTAATAAGCACTAACTTTCATTTCTGGTAAATTAACCCTTACAGAAAACACTGGTAGTTCATTTAGTATCATTTAGTCTATAGTAAGGATTACCTTAGAGTACCATGGTGTACTTCAAAGTACCAGCAATACCATGTGATGCCATTTTTGATATATCTATACTAGGGTATTGATATGGTACTCAAAGAATACCATGGTATATACTGTATGTCTAAAATCATGGTATTATCATGGTACATGTCCCAAAAATTACTTTATCAAGAATATCATGGTATAACCATGTCTAAACAGCAATGTTATTTTAGGATTAAATATACTATTATATTATATATACTATCAATATACTATTTATTATTATTTTGAATTAACTTTTATTTATTTTTTTTATTTTTTATTATTCTAGTTGTAGTAATTTTGTGGTTTTATCATTTATCAGTTTTTTATTTCTGTTTTATTTTTATTCATCTATTTTCTTTAGTAATTCTAGAACTGAAACTTATTCAACTATTATTATTATTATTATTATTATTCGACTTTAGTACTTAAACATATTTATTTCACTTTGTTCCCAGGGTGACATTTAAAATGTTCACTGAAGGTGGCTTTTCATATTTTATTTTATTTTAATTTTTATAAAAATTTTTTTTACTAGTTTTAATTTAGCTTATAGTGACAACATGCAGGTGACATTTCAATTTTTTTTTATATTTAAAGTTTTTCATCTAATTTATTTATTTTTTCTTTTCATTACCAAAAATGTACTAGTTTAAGTTAAAGATAACAACACTGTTAAAAATCTATGGTACTTAAGATTAGTGCAATTTTGAATCCGTAACCTGGAAGAACTAAAATAGCCGGGATTTCTTAAGAAAAAGTATAATATTTCCTGATTCGCACAGGCTTAACTGTCTGTGTGTACGAGAGCGTTGCATAATCGATCGCTCTCACCTGTTGAGCTATGTGACTGCCCTTTCCTCTTCCATTGACTGAAGCACAGACAGCACACGGCTTCCTGCTGTTGAGTGTCACCTGCGCAGGTATTGTGAAAGGAACTGTCATAGGAAGATAAGTGGAAAATGCAGAGTCACAGTGGCATGTCCTCAGTAAACTCTGCCCTCAGATACAGTATGCTCTCCATGACTGATATCTCTCTTCTTCTCCTTGAGACTGAGGTCATCTGTGAATGACGGACAGGAGTGACCCTGAGCCTGCTGGGATACTATAGCGATACGCCGAGTTCTGAAATAGAAAGATTTATGTATCAGACTGGATCTACTGCATGTGAACTTGAAGTTCTAGCGGTTTTGACACAGGCCAGCTGGTGATAAATTCATGATTTAAAGTCAACGTGAATTCAAAACGGACTCTTTTACTTTCTTAAAACATGTTCCTGAACTTACTGTGCGTGATTCATCAGTGCATGTAGGGAAAAAGAAGTTTAATAATGTAACAATTTGCTTTGAAATGGCTTTCCTTTTCAGATGATGTCATCTAGGCCAAGTAGGCGGGGGTTAACCAAAATTATGTTAACCAATAGCAAAATAGCTTTTTAATCGTTGTTTTAAGCTGATGTTGTAAGTAATGCAGCCTTATCTAGCCACCAGTTGCCATTTATTGTTATTTTAGTATTATTTATATACTATTATAGTTTTTGATGAATGATGAATCATTAGCTTTTATTTTTATATTTTCAGTTTTTATTTTAATTATAGGGTAAGCTTTGGTTATTTTGTTTTGTGATTTGTAATTTTTTCAATTTTTAAATAGTTTTATTTAGTTAAATATTTGAACTTTTTTTTTCATTTTATTTATTTAGCTTTAATTTTAGTACTTCAACTTAAGCTTATGTATTTCAGGTAGTTGCCAATGTAATATTTAAATTTTAGTTAAAATTTCTCACCTCTATGCGTGTATATGTATGTATGTATGTATGTATATATATATATATATATATATATATATATATATATGTCTGTGTGTATGTATGTATACATAAATATACAAAAATTTTATATTTATTTAAATTTTAGTTAAAATTTCTCACCTCTATGCGTGTATATGTATGTATGTATGTATGTATGTATATATATATATATATAT
>NW_015657293.1:229250-231683 GCF_001515625.1 Sinocyclocheilus rhinocerous
TATGTATACATAAATATTAAAAAAAATTATATTTTATTTTATCATTTATTTTATCATTTTTATTTTATAATTTTTATATTCAACTTTATTTCAATTAACAAAAAAACTTTTTAATAGTTTTGCGTGGTTAACATCAATTTTATGAATTATTTTATTAATTTTATTACATGTTATGGCAATAATAAGAAAATAATAGATTGATTTGAATACATAGAGTTGCTCTGGAGGCTGAACTTGACTCTTTTTGACCATCCAATCATTTCCTGATCAAATCATGCTCATTTTTCTCTCATTAAATATTCTGTTTCAATCGTAAATAGGGCATTATGGTAGTATAGTGGGTTGCGATTGCAATTTCATGTTGACTTTAAATCAATGACTTGTCATTTTGTTTAACCCCTTAATGTCTCAGTTTGATATTTGGGATTAGCTCTCGTCTTGAAATCATGCTGTGCTCCTCCGCTTCATCAGTCTGAGGTCGTCACACACACAGTTCAGAGCTTGTTGGGGTCCAGCTGTCTCTAGCAGACGTGTGTTTTGGCGTTTGGAAGTGTTTACACTCGCCTCACAAATATTCACTGATGGGTGTCTGTCTATGAAGTGACCAGTGCTGAAGTGTGTGGAATCCATCTAGAGTTTCTGTGCAAGATGACCAAAGCATTTACTGTTTCATTTGTCTGTTATATGAGAGATTGTGACTCTTTTATGACCCCAAATCCTTGAAATTCTCAGCATAATTGCTGTATAATCTTCAGTAAAGCTGTATAATCATTCATAACATTAACATACATTTCATTATGGTAAACAAGTGTTGACCTATTTTCTAAATTAACTGTATGTGCCACTAAATTGTGTGACAGAAAGAGATTTACATCTGTTTAATGTTATTTTGCACTGTAGAAACAACCAAATGACGTATCAGATGATATAACTGTTTTTTAAAATCCATGTATACATTTAAAAATAAATTTAGATTTTTTTTATTATTTTAAAAAAATCTGTTTTTTTTATGTGAAACCTATAGAAAGTATATTTAAAATGATTTAAAATAAATTATTAATAAATTATTTAAAGTAAAATCAATTTTTTCTACATTTGAAAGAAATGTATGTTAAAGAACCATATAGAATTATTTCATACATTTTATTTCTTTAAAAAAATAATTTCATGTCATTTCGAAGAAATGTGTGTATATGCAAAATATAGAAATGTCTTTATAATGATAAAAATCTACATTTTATTTCTAAATATCATTTGAAAGAAATATATGTATGAGACATTTCTTTAAAATAATAAAAAAAACTAATTTTTTTTTTTAATGTCATTTTAAAGAAATATGTGTTTATATAACAGAAATCTCTTTATAACGATAAAAACTACAATCTACAAAATAATCTACTATATATATATAAATATTGATGTAAACACTTCTACTTTTAGAAATACATTTTAGTTTATATATAAACTAAAATGTATTTCTAAAAGCAAATGTGTTTTAAATGCAGTATCAATCAATCTACAGACCCCCTCACAAGATCGTCATGTTGTAAAGCTGAGTGTTAGATTGACAGCTTTTCTAGTTTCTTACTATAGAACACTGTTCATTTGTTTAATTAAGCACCCTTGTAATCGTTTGTTGTAGACTGGACTACAGTGTTGTGTAAGTGGTTAAAGAAAGCAGATTTATTCCCAGTGATCCCTGCACCCTGATCCCGTCCATCAGCATGCAGCTTTGCTGAAGCAGGAGAGGGAGACTGAAAAGAGGACTAGAAAGAGAGAGAACAAACCACTAGGAAGCGAACATAATTTGAGGTAGAGCCAGCAAAGAGTAAAAGTTCTGTTGGAAACAAAGGAAGCCTTGTATGAAACGAAAAGAATGGCTATAGGACTGACAGGAAGTGGTCTCACAGGTGAGATGAGGAAGATAGACGTGGAATGAGGAAAAGAGGTGTAGATGACAGGAGAAAATGATCCGGATTTCAGTCGCTACAGTTATTTCAGGAACTGCTGTGACGAAAACAGCAGCAGCTTAGACCGGCGTGAAGTTCTGTGTTAGTCTGTGCTGGTTTATGGTGGTTAGTGCCGGTCTAGTCTCACGTATAGGGACAAATTAACCATGCTATTTAACAGAAAAACTTAGTTGGGCTTGGTTATGAATTAAAACATGCTACTATTCATAAGTTTGGGGTATGATTTTGTTCATGTTTGTGAAAAAGAAGTCTCTTATGCTCCCCAAGGCTGTATTTATTTGATTTTAAAAAATCCAGTAAAAACAGGAAAATTGTGAAATATTATTACAATTTAAAATAGCTGTTTTCTATTTGAATATATTTTAAAATCTAATTTATTTCTGTGATCAAAGCTGAATTTTCAGCATCATTCCTCCAGTCTTCAGTGTCACACGATCCTTCAGACACCATTCTAATTCTGATT
>NW_015657293.1:232045-233313 GCF_001515625.1 Sinocyclocheilus rhinocerous
ATTATATATTATTATTATTTATTATCATTCTAATTCTGATTTGCTGCTCAAGAAACATTTAATAATAATAACAATTATATATTATATATTATTATTATTTATTATCATTCTAATTCTGATTTGCTGCTCAAGAAACATTTAATAATAATAACAATTATATATTATTATTATTTATTATCATTCTAATTCTGATTTGCTACTCAAGAAACATTTAATAATAATAACAATTATATATTATTATTATTTATTATCATTCTAATGCTGATTTGCTGCTCAAGAAACATTTATTATTATTATCAATGTTAGAGTCAACTCCTTAAAAAACAAAACAAGAACAGCATTTATTTAAAATAGAAATAATTAAAAATGTCTTTACAGTCACTTTTGATCATTTTAAAACATCCTTGCTGAATAAAAGTATTATTTTATTTAAAAACCCCAGCTTCTAAGACTATTACTCAATTGAACCAGAACGAACACAACAATCAATGACTCTTTTGTGTAATTTAGGATGGTGGTATTGATTGTCTGGAGAGTCTCAGGTGTGTTTTGGACTTTCTCTCCTCGTCTGTCTTTTATGACGTCAGATGGAATGTCAGATGGAATGATTAACTGGCTCGAGCTGCTCGGGATTTAAAGACATCTACACCATTCGGCCTGACTGTTACACCATATGCTCCTCCAAATGCCTCAAACAGATGTTGCACTAAACTCTTGCTTAACACCCGGCTAAAGTAAACTAAACTAACCGCTAAGACATTATACAGCCAATCAATGGCTGCTGGGAATGGTATAGGGTTATTCCTCAACTGTGTGAGTTCATGCTTAATTTTGCACCCAAAATGAAAATGTTGTCACTTATGCACACTCAGTGTACACTCGTTTTCTCCTATAGAACCAAAAATAAGATATTTTGAAGTAAATAATGTATTACTAGTGTATATACACTACTGTTCAAAATTTGGTGTCAGTAAGTTTTTTTTTAAAGTTTTTGAAAAGTCTCGGTACAGTACAAAAATACTGTAATATAATTGTTTTCTAAATCAGCATAAATTTAAAGGCAGTACAAAATACTATATGATTACATTGTTTTATTATTATAGTAATGTGAATTACAATTTTTGCTTTACAGTAAAATCATTAAATAATAATCATAATCATAAAATAAAAAATCGTAATCATACATTACTCATTTAAGCAAAAACGATTTTGTAATTATTTTGATTTTGGAGTGAAATATGTGACCCTCGATGAACCAACCAGGCATA
>NW_015657293.1:233693-234670 GCF_001515625.1 Sinocyclocheilus rhinocerous
CACACATATATATATATATATATATTCATTAAGAACTTTGATTCGAAAAAAATCTGATATATGAACCAGTTCAACTGATTCCGTTAAAAGAATCAATTCAACAGAACAATTCTTTTGACTTTAGCTCACTGGGTGAAGTTGTATATCCTTTATATACCCAGAGGGGTAATGATTTGGTCTTATGCTAAATGCTAAAAGCTAAATATGAATGTCATTGAGATTCCTGGACTGTGTATCTAGCAAATGATGCTTTAAATGATTACTTTTACAATCACTTGTTTTCTTGGATCATAAAGTTAATTGTAAACACCAAAAAAAGTGGCAAGTAAACCTGATTAAACCGAAACAAATTAGCGTTCCCACAGAAGCTGCAACATTTGAGGAATTAGAGCATATGAGAAGGATTTAAAGATCAGTAGGTCTTATTAAAAGCTCTGCTGAAATCCCACTTACACAATGATGTGGCTACGCTTCAGTTTTTCACTCTTACTTTGCTCCGTATGCCAATTTTCCTGCTTGTGGTTGTGTATTTAGTGTAGTGTGTAGTATCTATAATAATACTAAACTTTATACTCATGTCATTATTGAGTTGAGCTCAAGAATAGGGTTCAATGACCGTCCCGAGCACCTAATAAACCACTTTCCACTCCAGGCGTCAGATTGCACGTGACCTTTGACCCCAGGAAGTGTTTGTGGGAGTCTGCAGCTGTCAGACCGACACCTCGTTTCCTCTTTGACTGATTACTTCTGTGAAACCAGCTTCTGTGTTATGTTAAATATGAATTTAATTAAATTAGAAAGGATACGTGTTTGTGACCCGTTAAAAAATACTAACATTTGTTTCCCGGGGATTAATTTTACATGCGCAAAAAGCAATCAACAGAACATGAGGATTCACATGGTCATATATCACATCCGAGCGGCAACCTCCCGCTCTCTCTCGTGAAGCCAACAAGGAAGTGACTTAAACTGTAATT
>NW_015657293.1:235492-238795 GCF_001515625.1 Sinocyclocheilus rhinocerous
CACACATATATATATATATATATATTCATTAAGAACTTTGATTCGAAAAAAATCTGATATATGAACCAGTTCAACTGATTCCGTTAAAAGAATCAATTCAACAGAACAATTCTTTTGACTTTAGCTCACTGGGTGAAGTTGTATATCCTTTATATACCCAGAGGGGTAATGATTTGGTCTTATGCTAAATGCTAAAAGCTAAATATGAATGTCATTGAGATTCCTGGACTGTGCATCTAGCAAACGATCCCACAATCACTTGTTTGCTCGGATCATAAAGTTAATTGTAAACACCAAAAAAAGTGGCAAGTAAACCTGATTAAACCGAAACAAATTAGCGTTCCCACAGAAGCTGCAACATTTGAGGAATTAGAGCATATGAGAAGGATTTAAAGATCAGTAGGTCTTATTAAAAGCTCTGCTGAAATCCCACTTACACAATGATGTGGCTACGCTTCAGTTTTTCACTCTTACTTTGCTCCGTATGCCAATTTTCCTGCTTGTGGTTGTGTATTTAGTGTAGTGTGTAGTATCTATAATAATACTAAACTTTATACTCATGTCATTATTGAGTTGAGCTCAAGAATAGGGTTCAGTGACTGTCCCGAGCACCTAATAAACCACTTTCCACTCCAGGCGTCAGATTGCACGTGACCTTTGACCCCAGGAAGTGTTTGTGGGAGTCTGCAGCTGTCAGACCGACACCTCGTTTCCTCTTTGACTGATTACTTCTGTGAAACCAGCTTCTGTGTTATGTTAAATATGAATTTAATTAAATTAGAAAGGATACGTGTTTGTGACCCGTTAAAAAATACTAACATTTGTTTCCCGGGGATTAATTTTACATGCGCAAAAAGCAATCAACAGAACATGAGGATTCACATGGTCATATATCACATCCGAGCGGCAACCTCCCGCTCTCTCTCGTGAAGCCAACAAGGAAGTGACTTAAACTGTAATTTGCTTCTCACAAAGAGTATTTCTTTACACTGTTTTGCTGGAGCTTGAACACACTTTCCTGTTTATCACACCAAATGGCCAAGCCATTATTTAAATGTAATTATATATTTAAAATATATAATTTGTAATGCTTTTTTGTATTACAGTCATGAGGGAAAATATACTTGATTATTATATCACAATGCAAAAAATATAGGGATCATTTTCACATCAGTATCTGTCCTCTTTCTTTTAATTTTGGGGGAGAAATATGACCACAAACTTTTTTGAAGATTCATTCATCTTGTACTGAATCAACACTTGATGAACATCTGTTAAATACACCTCGATCTCTATTTCCCGTTTGTGTTCCACTAGGGATGAATCAACTTTATTTAGTTTGAAATCAGATGCAGGGTTGATGCGCTGCCAGAAATCCGATTGTCAAATGCTGATCCAACATTTATGTGCACATGGCAGTCTGGCTTGCTCGAGGTGTGTGAGCGGTTATTATAAACCCACAGATTATAATGCATTCGGCTCGTGTTTAACATATATTAATCACTAGAAGATAACATAACAAATCCAAGCAGGTTACACGACCACCTGGCCTTTAAACAAGGCCTGATGAACAAGTAAAGGTAAAAGGGAAGGTTAAAACACAAGTGACAGAAACGCTGTTCTGTGCAAGGCAAGATTAAACATGCTTGCTCTTTCTAGACAAAGTCTGCTTGATTCTGGTTTCGTATTTTGACTTTGTATTCAAAAATACTTTGTGTCTGACTTTCCCTTTCTGTCTGTTTTTGTGTTTTTCAGAATGGAGGATGAAGCCATAGTGGACAGAGGAGCGTCTTACATCAAAAATGTGTGTGATGAAGAGGTCGAGGGTACGAAACACACACACACACACACTCTCTTAAATATATAGTGGGATATTGGATCTCCTGTGTCTCAGTGACGACTGCGGAGTCTTAGTTACTGTGGATTAAGTTTCACGCTCACTTTCACTCACTCCTGTCTCTCTCTTCTCTCGGCCAGCTGTTTTTTTTATTTTTTTATTCTTGTTTTGGTAGTAATTTGTTCTTAAGGGCAGGAGAGGATTATGAGCGCTGCAGATGTAACAAACTAAAGCTCTATACACGTGAAGATGTTTACTGTCTTAATCCACACACACACACACACACACACACACTTAATCTGTTTCTACATTCAGGAGAAACTGACTAAATGTGCACCACTTCAGCGCATTGTATTTTAGTGCAATATATACTGCCGCCAAACCATCTTAGCTGCATCGTGTGCATATTTAATTGCATTTTATGATAAAAGTATAAAATGATGATCATAATAATAATAATTAGTGTAGTAAATAAATTGATGCATTTACAAAGATGATCAGTCTAAATGTATTTTTCTAGTGCAAGACGTATGAAATCTATATAACGCACACCAGATATTTGATTTATATTTATTGAATGTTAAGAAATAAAATATTTTTGACAAAACCTATGAAAAATACCATGATGAATCAAAATATGTAGTTCTTTACTATATATAAATATTATAGAATGTATATATAACATTATAAAATAAGAAAAAAGTATAAAAATATGCATATAAAATGTATATAATACACACTAGATATTTGATATAATAATTGATAGAAATATAATATAATATAAAAATTAAATACATCTATTTGAATATAACAATAATGATTTATTTATGTATTCATTCATTCATTCCTTCATTCATTCCTTTTATTGATCTCATTTATGTTTTTTGGGAAACTGACATTTTGAGAAGTACATTAAATATTTGATTAAATATTTTAAAAATCACACTCCGTTGATCAATTTAGCTGTTTTTTATTCAAGGGTTAATTTAAAATATCGTCATGCCTCTTTCCATGCAAATGAAGCTCATCACAGAAATGCATGCAATTTGTGGAATACTAATTTAATAATTAATGTAATCATTTTAATGTATTTATTGAATATAATACTGACAGTGTGGGCCACATTCAGGTTTGCAGCCTCATTGTTTTTGGCCATGTTTGCAGCCCAAATAATTCCTAAAATAAATCATGTGCTGAAACAACACAGGCAGTGTGTGCAAATAAATGACTGGACACAGCTGAGTGAGTGAATTCCCCTCTCAGATGTAGAATGTACAAATACTGCAGGTTCAGACGTCTAAAAATATCTGCACATCAAAAGCAGAACAAACACATTCGCAAACACTTACGTTCTTTCTATATTTGCTTCTCCCTCTCCCGTCCTCACTGAACTTTGGACCTTCACATGATGGTCACACACACACACACACACACACACACACACACACACAAACACAAACACAAAC
>NW_015657293.1:243006-262020 GCF_001515625.1 Sinocyclocheilus rhinocerous
CACACTCTCACACACACACACACACACTCTCATACACACACACACACACACACACACTCACACTCTCATACACACAGACACACACTCACACACACACACAGACAGACACACACACACACACACACACACACACATCAGAAAATGTTTAGACGTATTTGTTTAAAGTTAAACTTGAGATGAATGAAGTGAAGGCTGACTGAAGCGTGATTGATGTGCGGCTTTATTAGTCCTTATATTGTTCTGTGAGTGTGTGTTTATCTAAGTGTGTGTTCTCTCTGTTTTTAAATCCACTTCCTGGAGATGTCTTGCCATTTCCTGCCTGATCAGCCGTAGTTGCAGGAAGTTGTTGGCATTTATCTATAATCTTAACAAGTGTGAGATACGGGTCAGATTTTCCCTTCTGAAAAAACACAAACACATGCAAACACAGAAACGCAGTGACTTTCTTATACATGCTCCTGGTCTTATTGTGTATGATTTATTAGTGCAAGGTCTTTCAAAGAATTCAAACGGGTGAAAAATGTAACTTTGAAAAGACTTTCTTTGGCAGTTATAGTCATAAATATACTGTGTCACTCACATAAACATATTCGAAAGTGAATCACGATGTAATCACATTGGTCATCATCACATTAGTGTTGTTTTGGTGTTATTTTATATATTATATATTTTATTGTATTATTGGTGTATTATATAATTGTGTTACACGCTTTTGTCATTTTTAGTAGCTTTAGTTTTTTAAATATTTCTATTTAGGTTTAATTTATTTTTATTTTAGTTTGTCATTTTAGTACTTTAACTTATTTATTTCAGTTAGTTGCCAAGTGTAACAATTGTAATTTTCATTTAAGTTTAAAGTTTTTTTTTATGTTAAAGTTTTTCATCTAAAATGTAATTTAATAAAAAAAAATTTAATTTAGTTTTTAATTAATTAAAATTTTCATTTAGCATTTTCATTTTTTTTTTATTTAATTGAACTTTTCATTTAGTTTAATAATTTTATTTCAGTTTTATTTTCATTCTAGTAGTTTCTGTACTTCAGTTTATTTATTTCAGTTAGTCGCCAAGGCAGCATTTCTCATTTTTAAGTGTAAAAGTCTTTAATATATATATTTTTCAATTTGATTTTATTTCTTTATTTTATTTTGTTTTATAAAAATTATTTACGACACTGCATCACATTATGTCAGTTATTATTTGCATATAGTAGAATTTGAAGCATCGAAAATGGCCAACTCTCATTGAAAATGTATGACTTATGGTCGCTTTTTGGCTGCAATTCATTGTAACCCAGGAGTGTTTTGGCTTCCATCAAATCGATTACACAATAACAGTTCAACAGTAGCACACCTACGTACACACCGCAGTAGTTACCAAAACAGTGATTATTAGTCTTTTTTTATCTGGTTATCTGTATATGATTGTGATCTATTTTTTAGGCGTTAATGTATAAGCTGTCATTCTGATCTGTATGTATGTATTTGTGTGTTTGTAATCCTGTGATCTTTCTGTGTGTGCAGGTCATCACACAGTCTACATTGGAGTTCACGTGCCTAAGAGTTACCGTCGCCGTCGACGACACAGACGACGATCCAATCACAAAGAGAGGAGAGAGCGTTTGATGGAAAACGTCAGCGACAAATCAGACACAGAGACTGCAGACGATCCGTCCTCCAGCATCCTCAAACCACTCAGTAAGAGCGAAATGAAGACAAACTGCCCATCGTGCACTCGGTTTACTATATTTTTAATTATATAATTCAATACAATTTAAATTAATTAAAATGAATAATATAATTATAGTAAAAAAGAAAAAACAAAGATTCATCCTGGCAACAGATGGTTAAAAACAAACGCCATCCATTCTTGCACGTCAAGTCTGAATTGACTTAAATGATTATATTATATTATTATTATTAAAATAATATTATAAATTATTATATTATTACTTCAGAAGTCACGTTGACTACTTTGATTACATTTTATAGTACTTTTTAGGATTCGCCATAGGATTTAGGATTTCCCTTAAAGCAGCAGCTCAGACGTCTCATTCTGCGTTTCACAAAAGAAATAAATCAATTAAAAAAATTCTTGATGTCTCACATGACAACCTTCACAGATATTTCCCAGGCCTTTATCACAGAGCAATCCATGATGTTCTGGAGAATCAGGGAGTGATTTAAATAAATATGATTCAGCCGAGAGCGAGAACGAGATAAAGCGGCGCTCACAGCCTCAGTTAAAGGTCTTTGTGTGTGCTAATCTCTGCTAATCAGTGACACGGCTGAAAAGGCAAAGCATCGAGCTAAACAAGTGCATAGTCACCTTTATCCTCAGTGAACCCGCTCCAGTTCTCCGTCGCTCTCTCTGACTGTCAGTCCTGGGAGAATCACACATTTCACACAGGCAGTACTTACAGTTATTTACTGGGTTTAACTAACAAACACATTTCTCACATCAATAGTATGAACGGCTTCTCATTGCCCGGATTTGTGGCTGGATTTAGCATTAACGGTCAGCTGATCGCAGCAATGCCGCTAGTTTGAGTATATGCTGCTGATATAATGGGTAATTTTAGCCGCTTGTGGTAAGAAGTGTTAACTTTTAGCCCAGGTTAGGAGGCACGGAGCCAGACATGGGCCAGAGGGATGTTCTTTCACTCTCTTTTGTGTACAACACAGTCTTATTTTCTCCAGAGGGGCCGTTTTAAGGCCGTTGGGGGAGGAAAACAATCATCCAGCTTTGGCTAGTTTAGTTTAGATTAGCTGAGCATGCTGCAAATGTGCTAAAATGCACAGAGAGAGAAAGGCAGAGCATGTTAAAAAGCCTTTGATATGTTAAAATATCAGTGTCCAGTGTAAAATCTGGTGCCACTGCCTAGCACATTTTCTCATTTAATATGTTTTTTTTTTTTTTTTTAAATTCCATTATAGTGTCATAAATTAAAATCATAAATTCCATATAAATGTCATAAAAATTATTATTACGATTGTTTTAGTATTTGGTTTGTCCCTCTTTTGGTTTAATGATCGCTGCACTGGAGCTCATATGCAAATATCTCTATAAATGTCATAAAGTTGCTTATTAGTTCTAGAAATAGTGCAACATATTAAAGGGGTCATATGATGCTATTTTAAAGATCATTATTTTGTGTATTTGGTGTAACAGAAGTGCTTTTACTTTCGCACTGAAATATACAGCGTCTCCCTGACATCAACACTAACTGCGATTCCTGAAACCACGCCTTCTTTCTTTGCATGAACAATTGGGCGGCATTACGCAAATATTTCCACATCGTGATGTAGACATGTGGGGGCGTGTTTGAATGAGGCGTTTTAGCCCGGTCTGGATCAGCCTTCACTTTTAGATAGAATAAATCCTTTTGTGGGAGACTTTGAGCTTTGTAACTCTGCAGATCGTATACATGCACAAATAGCTGCATAACACACTAAAGAAAAGGAAAAATAGAAATCGCATCATATGACCCCTTTAAGTGTTTCTTTGTCGTTGTAATGATTCTTTGTTTCAAATTTCTTTTTAAACAAGCCCTAAATAGTTCATAATGCCAAAATAGACACAAGTACCGTATTGTTGTTGATAAGAAAATTCTAAGAAAGTATTTTAGTTGCTTTTGTTTGATGTCACAACAGAAAACAGAACTTTCTTAAAATTCATTGTTGCCCAATTGAAATTCTGAGTTTGACAAAGACATAAACAGTTTTCAGAAATTCGTAATTATATCTATAGTAGCATTATCTATATTTATTATTCTTTATATATATATATATATAATGTATACAAGGCTGCATTTATAAAATCAGTATGCATATCAAATCAGTAATATTGTGAAATATTATTACAAATCAAAATAACTGTCTTCTATTTGAATATATTTTAAAATGTCATTTATTCCTGTGATCAGATCTGAATTTTCAGCATTATTACTCCAGTCTTCAGTGTCACATGATCCTTCAGAAATCATTCTAATATGCTGATTTGCTGCTCAAGAAACATATATTATTATTATTATTATTATTAATGTTGAAAACAGTTTTGCTGCTTCATATTTTTGTGGAAACTGTGTTTCAGGATTCTTTGATGAATAGAAAGTTCAAAAGAACAGCATTTATCTGAAATAGAAATCTTTTGTAACATTATAAATGTCGCTTTTGATCAATCAAATGTATCCTTGCTAAATAAAATTAATAATTTCTTTAAAAATGTACTGTATTAGTATTTAGTATATATTTAGAAGTACACAGAAGTAGACAAATTAATCCTTAAAACTAATGAATGGGTTGATATGTGTGTATCTGTATCTGCTGAGAGCTTCATCCTGTCCCTACATGTCTTTACTTTGACCTGAGGCCAAATTGAAAGCATGTACATCTGCACACATGCATGGCATGCATTGATACACAGACCTTGAGATTTTGAATCAAAATATTCAGTCAGTCACTATGTTGCAATGCAACCGAGAGATTTCCACATATACTGACTTCCCTAACTAGCAGTCTGTCTGGAAGGCCCTTTTTTTTTTAACCTAATTTCCCAGACGTAGACAAAAATCTCATCAGTATCCCAAAAATCTTGCCTTAAACCTTTTGTTTGTTCTAGTTTTACCTTTAAAAGGCCTTGTCTTTGTGATGTAAAAGTGTACACATTTAGAAAAGGTGTGGCGCCACTTAAACATTACGACATATGCAACACTGCGGTTATGAAAAGCGCTGACAGGCTCTTTTATATTGAAAAAAAACTAGGCTTCCTCATGCAGACACTTTCACATATGAAAACTTCTCTGTTGCAGGTCAGTTCTGGCTTTTGCAACACTATCTATTTCTGTTGGTCCAGGAAAAAAGTCTCACATACTGACCACTTTTTGGGTGCAACACACTGGATATTTACAAGAAAGCTCATTCATCTTGATGTTACATAACACCTATGAAGGAAATAACCTGTGATTTCTATTACAGTCATACCTTACGCAGACAGAGCGCTATTGTCGTCTTGCGTGTTTCTGTTATTGTATCTATTGTTTGATTATAATAGCTAGTATTTTTAGGCCTCTCTCACCCCTGGTTTGTTGTTTCCCCGTCAGTTTCTCCGGCTGCAGAGAGGATTCGCTTTATTTTGGGGGAAGATGACAGCGGCCCTCCTCCGCCGCAGCTCTTCACCGAACTCGACGAGCTTCTGGCCGTTGACGGTCAAGAGATGGAGTGGAAGGAAACAGCCAGGTAAAGTGTAAAAACACACATTATGAGAATTGGAATAGATACATAAGCAATTTGATTCCAATCCATGTCGTATTTTTTTCTCAACATTGCCACAAGGGGCGCTATAGTGCGTATTAAAGGTATCATGACATAAGAAATAAAATTTGCCTTGATTTTTTGGCATATAAGAGGTCTTTGTACCCAGGGCCGTCGCAAGGGGGGTGTGAGGCCCTGCGCGAAGTTGACGTGCGAGGCCCTCTGCAATTTGTGTGTGTGTGTGTGTGTGTGTGGTGGGGGGGTGCTATAATAACGAACGCAACTTTAACACGCATCTGATCGATTGTGATGCCATGCTCACTGACATGCTTACGCACGAATCACGGTCACGCACACGCTCATAAGAATTGTAAGATCTACTGCATAATAATAATAATAAAGCAATTAAATAAGTAAATAAGAATGCTAAAATAAGTTCTAGGTTTGTAGTTATATAATGAAGTAGTAATCAATTTACACTATTTAAAAATAATATTTTATTTTAAAATGTGCACATTCACTCTTATTCGTATGTCTAATAGTCGAAAATGCAAACGTCTCTTGTCACGTTCATTTATGATTTACATGAATCATGATCGCATATTTTCAATTCAAAACGGCGAAATTTCAGTTTTAATTTCGTAGTTTGCATCACTAGATTATGTAGTCTATTACTGTCGGTCGCTGAACATTTCTATTGTAAAACAGTTTTCTAATACAGTACTACTGTACTTACATCTTTCCACGAACTCTCGTTGCGTTGTGACAGTGACAGTAAGACCCGCCTTCTTTGATTTGATTGGCCATCTCGATCATTTTGACATTGACGAGCGCTGTCGAACCACTGAGGCAGACCAGCCTAAAGGTTTAACTTTTAAAACTTTTTGTCATCCTAACAACAAACAGCTTTACTCATTCTTATACACAGAGTCTTATACTGTCTATCAGCTATGACTAAGCCGCTTTTCCACTATCGGGCCGAATGGTTCTCTTTGCTTAACCGTTCCATTCTATGCCGATCCTGGCCAGCCAGCACGGATACGGTTTCATTTTCCACTGTGGTGCTGATAACGGAGCTCTTTGGAATGCAATACAAATGCGTAATTGTACAAGCCGTACCAGACAGTTCTTAGAACCGTTCGGCCCGATAGTGGAAAAGCGGCTTATTTTTAGTCTTCCAAAGGACAAAATGGGTGGAAAAACAGTAATAACAATTAACGTTAGACATAAACGACATAAAAAGCAGGCCAGAAGCGAGGCATTTATAAGCAAAGCATTTATTTAATCAAGCAGCAAAAATTGCTTGTTTGGATATTGTGGGATTTTTGTCATCACACAGGCGAATATATTTGCATATGACCGCCTCCAGAGCAAGAAATCAACCAATAGTTATACATCTTCACACCATAGGCCCCGCCCACTGGCATATACTAATCTGTTTTTGTAGCGCGCCTCCCATCCAATAAATCACAATAAGCTTCGTACATTTTCACTTTTGATATAAAAACAAAGCTTCAGATGTCAAATTCTGTCCATTTTATTACAATATTCAAGCAATAAATATCATTTTGGCGGTGACAGATTGCTGTAGCACCTCACTTCAAGAGAAGCGGCAACACGAGGCGCGCATGAACTGATCATCTCCTCCGCTTTAATAACAGTTTCAGCACGAATAAACATGAATGAAAATCCAAAGGTATGTTAAAAGAAAGAGTACAACTTGCTTACCGAAATTCGTATCCTGTAATCGTTCAATAAGTGTTTCAACCGCGGAAAGACGTCAATATAACAGCTTGTAAACAATATGACGCATACCGTCACTTTTACCTCAGAAAAAAAAAAACATATTCGGTGACCATAAACTGGTTAGTCAGCTAGAAAAATGAACTCTAGAGAGGAGCATTTCACTAAATATAAGCACTATATAACATATTTCAGATTATAATTTGTACTGTTCTTCAGTATTTAATTTATGTTTGAATAAATCTGTCAAGTTTTTATGACAGCCACCATTTAAATGTTTATATTTCAAAAGACGAATTGGAGTAGAAATATAATTATGTAATTTTTAAAGTTAGTATTATAACTTTATTATTATAAAAAACTTCATTGAGTGTAATTTCAGTGTTTGTATACGAATCAGTTAATTTTAACATTCAATATTATCGTAATGTATAGTACAAACTGACTCTCATGTATATTTGACAGCATTAGTTGAGAGATTTTGTTCCATGAGAAAATTTGCCATGTACTGTACCCAGTGTTGGGAAGTAACTAATTACATGTAACGGAATTACGTAATTTAATTACAAAATAAATGTAACTGTAATCAGTTACAGTTACTGAGAAAAAATCTGTAATTACATTACAGTTACTTTTGAAAATGAATTTTTTCACACACACCCACATACAGATTTAATTAATTTCTTTCCCAAATTGCATTGACTGCTCTAAAATATGAGACACCAATGTTTCAGGAGTTTAGGACACAGAATAGGACACGTTTATATGATAACGGTTATATTTCCTATTTGGGTTTATGTATGTGCTTTATTTTTTTAAGATTAACTGTTAGATGCCTGTTTCCTGTCATGCAAAGATTTGATTTCAAAAAACGGTATCATAGCTATTAAACTATTTCTTGTTATGGTTTTAAAGCTGTATTTAACCTCAGAACGATCTCAAAGTCTGAGTTTGTGGTGGCTGTGCTTTAAAAAATAAATGATTGTAATCTTAAATCAAGTGATGAAGGAAGTCTGACAGTAATCATGCAGTGTTGAGCGCTACTGTAAGGTTAACCCTGCCTGGTTTAAATGTTTGAAAATGATTATCAGTTAAAAACATCCGTTAGAAATTTAGAAAAGTAATCAAATGTAATCAGTTACATTACTTTAATAAAGTAATTGAAATAGTTACACTACTTATTACATTTTAAATAGGGTAACTTGTAATCTGTAACCAAAGTAACCTTCCCAACACTGACTGTACCTGATGTAATCCAAAATCATCTTTCCACGAACTCTCGTTGCGTTGTGACAGTGACAGTAAGACCCGCCTTCTTTGATTTGATTGGCCATCTCGATCATTTTGACATTGACGAGCGCTGTCGAACCACTGAGGCAGACCAGCCTAAAGGTTTAACTTTTAAAACTTTTTGTCATCCTAACAACAAACAGCTTTACTCATTCTTATACACAGAGTCTTATACTGTCTATCAGCTATGACTAAGCCGCTTTTCCACTATCGGGCCGAATGGTTCTCTTTGCTTAACCGTTCCATTCTATGCCGATCCTGGCCAGCCAGCACGGATACGGTTTCATTTTCCACTGTGGTGCTGATAACGGAGCTCTTTGGAATGCAATACAAATGCGTAATTGTACAAGCCGTACCAGACAGTTCTTAGAACCGTTCGGCCCGATAGTGGAAAAGCGGCTTATTTTTAGTCTTCCAAAGGACAAAATGGGTGGAAAAACAGTAATAACAATTAACGTTAGACATAAACGACATAAAAAGCAGGCCAGAAGCGAGGCATTTATAAGCAAAGCATTTATTTAATCAAGCAGCAAAAATTGCTTGTTTGGATATTGTGGGATTTTTGTCATCACACAGGCGAATATATTTGCATATGACCGCCTCCAGAGCAAGAAATCAACCAATAGTTATACATCTTCACACCATAGGCCCCGCCCACTGGCATATACTAATCTGTTTTTGTAGCGCGCCTCCCATCCAATAAATCACAATAAGCTTCGTACATTTTCACTTTTGATATAAAAACAAAGCTTCAGATGTCAAATTCTGTCCATTTTATTACAATATTCAAGCAATAAATATCATTTTGGCGGTGACAGATTGCTGTAGCACCTCACTTCAAGAGAAGCGGCAACACGAGGCGCGCATGAACTGATCATCTCCTCCGCTTTAATAACAGTTTCAGCACGAATAAACATGAATGAAAATCCAAAGGTATGTTAAAAGAAAGAGTACAACTTGCTTACCGAAATTCGTATCCTGTAATCGTTCAATAAGTGTTTCAACCGCGGAAAGACGTCAATATAACAGCTTGTAAACAATATGACGCATACCGTCACTTTTACCTCAGAAAAAAAAAAACATATTCGGTGACCATAAACTGGTTAGTCAGCTAGAAAAATGAACTCTAGAGAGGAGCATTTCACTAAATATAAGCACTATATAACATATTTCAGATTATAATTTGTACTGTTCTTCAGTATTTAATTTATGTTTGAATAAATCTGTCAAGTTTTTATGACAGCCACCATTTAAATGTTTATATTTCAAAAGACGAATTGGAGTAGAAATATAATTATGTAATTTTTAAAGTTAGTATTATAACTTTATTATTATAAAAAACTTCATTGAGTGTAATTTCAGTGTTTGTATACGAATCAGTTAATTTTAACATTCAATATTATCGTAATGTATAGTACAAACTGACTCTCATGTATATTTGACAGCATTAGTTGAGAGATTTTGTTCCATGAGAAAATTTGCCATGTACTGTACCCAGTGTTGGGAAGTAACTAATTACATGTAACGGAATTACGTAATTTAATTACAAAATAAATGTAACTGTAATCAGTTACAGTTACTGAGAAAAAATCTGTAATTACATTACAGTTACTTTTGAAAATGAATTTTTTCACACACACCCACATACAGATTTAATTAATTTCTTTCCCAAATTGCATTGACTGCTCTAAAATATGAGACACCAATGTTTCAGGAGTTTAGGACACAGAATAGGACACGTTTATATGATAACGGTTATATTTCCTATTTGGGTTTATGTATGTGCTTTATTTTTTTAAGATTAACTGTTAGATGCCTGTTTCCTGTCATGCAAAGATTTGATTTCAAAAAACGGTATCATAGCTATTAAACTATTTCTTGTTATGGTTTTAAAGCTGTATTTAACCTCAGAACGATCTCAAAGTCTGAGTTTGTGGTGGCTGTGCTTTAAAAAATAAATTATTGTAATCTTAAATCAAGTGATGAAGGAAGTCTGACAGTAATCATGCAGTGTTGAGCGCTACTGTAAGGTTAACCCTGCCTGGTTTAAATGTTTGAAAATGATTATCAGTTAAAAACATCCGTTAGAAATTTAGAAAAGTAATCAAATGTAATCAGTTACATTACTTTAATAAAGTAATTGAAATAGTTACACTACTTATTACATTTTAAATAGGGTAACTTGTAATCTGTAACCAAAGTAACCTTCCCAACACTGACTGTACCTGATGTAATCCAAAATAATAGAATTGCAAGCTTGTGAATCAAAATGTAATCGAATTGTGTAATTTGTGTCAATACTCAGCCCTAATATATGTTGTGCAAAAAACCTTTATTAACCTCTATTATAAGTGAACCTCAAGGAATATATTAAAATAATAAAAACAACTTCATCAGATATGAGACAAATTCAATTTCTGCAGCTCTAAAAGACAAATGAGTCATTATTCAGTTTGAGTCAATTCAGTGTTGATTCAGTTCAGTAGTGTAAATTCATTCGGTTCAGCCATTAGCAGCTGTACTGAAGACAATCGTGTCGTTATTCAGCTCCAGTCAGTTCAGTGTTAATTCGATTCAGTTCAATAACTGTGTCAAGCAAAATGCGTCAACTGTGAACGAATTTGATTCAGCTATAAAAAGCTCTACAGAAGACAAAACTCGTCATTCAGTTCAGTTCAGTTCCCCCAAAAATCATTTCCAGATTTCGGCTAACTTCAGCCAATGATTTTTTTCCAGCTGTTTTGTCCTCAGACGGATATGTAGGTCAGAAACGCACGCTTGAAAGGGGGAGACTTCTCGTCTGGCTCTGCTAATACAACTGAAGTATTCAACAGTCGCGTCATTTGCCAGGTGCTCGTGATTTTAGTGTGCCACTTGACTGTTCTTAGGATTTCACACATACCTGACTCACGTATGCTATTAGATAAGAGTCTGGGCTCCAGAATAAGGGTCAAGCAGAAAACGGCACCAAATATAACAAAAGAAAAATGCATCTGAACTAAAAGAGAGGTACATGCTTATTTTTTTCCATTACTGCAGGTCTTTTCCTGTCACGAACGTATCGACTGACCGACACACACACAGGCCTTGCTAACTAGTAATTGAGTCTAAATGAAACGTTTATTTAACAGGTAAATCATGTTTTTGAATCGTTCTATGAAATGGGTGACTTTTCTATTATGTAAAGTTGAAAAAAATGTTCATAATTGACAGGGTGGAATATGATTTAGATATGTTGTATTTGGCTAATCTTGTCCAACGTGACAAATAAAAGACTGATGTCAAATGTTAGTAGAACAAGCTTTTGAAATGAGTTTTTCTGAAAACTTTTATGATGCCACTCCCTTTTCATTATGACATTTAAACTGACATTTCACAACTATTTTGAGGGGGAAATCACATGGATGATTTGATTATTTTATTTCTTATTTATTTTATTGCATTTATTTTATTTTGTTTTAAGTAAATATGATTTATAATGTGAAAATTAAAACCAGTGCACATTTGATCATGATTTATTTATTTAAACTAAAATTCACTTATTATTTTGAGGGAAATAATAGTTTAATGGGGATAAAAACTCACATGGATAGATTCTCCTTTATTTATTTATTTAGATAAATGTGATTAATAATGTGAATCTGAAAACCAGTGCACATTTTATTTAAGCTACACAGACATGCAAATACAACAAATTAAAGTGCAAATACAGAATTTTGAAATTTAAGTTTTTGATTAATTTTGAATTAATATTTAAGTACATACAGTCAGTAGCAGTTTTTGGGTTTAGTTCACTTCATCAAATGGTGTGGACTCAAATGGTGCTCCTTTCATACAGCGACTCTTATATACTGTTTCTTTCTTTGGATTTGCATGTTCCAGATTTACATGTTAAGAGCTACATGGATCATGTTAAAATGAAACCATTTGCAAACAAAGAGCCCAGTGTTTTCATGTGTGTGCACATGTGTGTGTGTGTGTGTGTGGATGCACAAAGCCAGAGTTCCCAGAGTTCCCATGGGTCTCTGGGTTCACCTGAGTCTCAGGTAACATATCAAAGCCGCAGTGTGTGTGTGTGTGTGTGTATGTATCACTTTTGTCTCGGATATTATACCCACGCTTGGCTAAACGCAGCTCAGCAGCCTTTCTGCACAAGATTACAGAGCTCTAAAGGATATCTGTGTGCTTGGGTATCGTTTGTCTAAGACAGATGTTCGCTCAAGCAGACATGGGTAAGCTGATAACAGGGCAGCAGAGCTTTAAGAAGGATTGAATCATTTTCATTATTATTTTACATCAGAAAGCTTTCAGTTAGTTGGCAGAAAGGCAAATATAAGGTCTTCATAATATGGTCTTGCAAGCATAAAATACATTAAATACCATGGTACAGAGATGGTAGAACGATGATAATCAATGATTACCATATTCATATAAATCACTGGTCAAAAGAGATTATTTCCTGTTTTTGAAAAAAGCCTCTTTTGCTCACCAAGGCTGCATTTTTTTTGTGATCAAAAATACTGTAAAATCAGTAATATTGTGAAATATTATTACAATTTAAAATAACTGTTTTCTGTTTGAATATATTTAAAAATGTAATTTATTTCTGTGATGCAAAGCTGAATTTTCAGCATCATTACTCCAGTCTTCAGTATCACATGATCCTTCAGAAATCATTCTATGTAGATTTTTACTGTAGAGAAACATTTCTGATTATTATTATCGTTGTTATTATCAGTGTTGAAAACATCATAAATTATATGATTTAAATATAGTGGAATTTTATATTTTTTTGTGGAAAATGCTATTTGTTTTACAGGTTATTTGATAAAAATTTAAAAAATCTATTCATTTAGTCAATTTAATGCATCTTTGCTGAATAAAAGTGAATTTCTTTCAAAAAGTATAAAAATTAAATATTTATGATATTTTATAGAACATATATTATCATGGTACATAATACACTGTGATCGATGACCAAAATTAAGACAGAAACATGGTATTATCATAGAACATGCCCAAAACATGGTCTGTTTTGCATGTACCTCGGTAAAACCCATGTTGCATGCCCAAAATACATGGTATTACTATGGTAAATGTTCACAAAATATAATATTCTCATTGTAACATGAAAGATGAAATGTCATTATCATGGTACATGCCCAAAAAACATGGTATTTTCATGGTATTTTTTCAAAAGTGAACTGATGTCAGTGCTCTAAATATTGCTCAGTTGCTTTCAGTACATTTATGTGTGTTGTGTGTTTTTCTCAGGTGGATAAAGTTTGAGGAGAAGGTGGAGAAGGGTGGAGAACGGTGGAGTAAACCTCATGTAGCCACTCTGTCTCTTCACTCACTCTTCCAGCTGAAAAACTGCATCGAGAAAGGAACCATCAAGCTGGACATGGAGGCCAACTCACTTCAGCAGATCGTCGGTAAAACTGCACTTCAGCACTCTTAGAAATAAAGCTTCTTCAAGGATGCTTTATGGCTGTATAGGGTTCTTTAGAGGTTAAAAAAGATCTTCAGAGCAGTGTTTTGGTTTCTGGGTTCCTTAAACAGGGTTTTTGTGGGTTTTAAAAAAGGCTTTAAATGGTTCACCAATGATTCGCCCTTTCACAAATTAAGGCCTGAAAAGTTCCTAAATCGGATCAGAAGTTTCTTTGTTCCAACACGCTACATATGCAAGTTTACAGTCAAGCAAGCTGAGGGAATAAATAAAAAAGGGGGGAAAATTTTTAAAAATCCTTTTTTATTTAATATTTTAGGGAATTAGTTGTTTCAGACTGTTCATATAATTTAAATTCCCATAAAAGTCCCATAAAAAAATTAAAAAAGATTCATTGGCATTTTATAGCAACTTTCTAAATTATAAATTATTTTTTATTTTATTTTTTATTGATTTCAGTATTTGTAATTATGTGTAATTATGTTTTTAATTTGAGTTATTTTAATTAAACTCAGTTATATAAATTAGAGTGTTTTCTACTGATTTTTAGTATTTACTTTAGTATTTTAGTATTTTTTTAGTGTAATATAAATGTGCAACTCCCAAAAGAAAAAAAAATAATTTTATGTCTTTGTTCTTAGTGAAATTCTTAGTTAAGGTAAATTATTTTTTTTATTTAAATTATTATTTTTTTAATACAGTATTTTATTGTGTCTACTTCCATTTATTCCTATTTATTTAAAATTCCATTTTTTCCTTTACTTCAGGGGTGTCAAACTCAGTTCCTGGAGGGCCGCAGCCCTGCACAGTTTAGTGCGGTATTTTATTGTGTCTACTTCCATTTATTCCTATTTATTTAAAATTAAATTTTTTCCTTTACTTGGTCTTAAATTGACTTTCATAAAACCTGCAGAAACCCAGCTTAAAGCAGCAGTACACCAGGGTTGGGAAGGTTACTTTTAAAATGTATTTCGTTACAGATTACAAAATATATGCTTTAAAAAGTATTTTGTAATGTATTTCGTTAGATTACTTAATTTTAGTAACTTAATCTAAATACTTTAGAATACTTTGGAATACTTAAGGTAAGGGGCATTTTAACTTTGATGTCTTAATTTTATATTAACCACCTCTAAATAAAAATGGGTTGTATGAATGCATTTAAAACAATTATAAATGCATAAATAATGCTATGAGATTAATGTTTTAAATATAACATTTTGAACATAGAAATAAAAAATGATGGGAGGAAAATATGTTTTTAAATATGAAACTAAAACCGCCAGTAGGGGGTGTCTTAATGAAAGAGTCATGGAATCATTCGATTCATTCAAAAGGACTGATTCATTCAGGAATGAAGCAAGTGATTTTATGAATGTAATTGAATCATTCTCTCGACTGATTCGTTCAAAACGCGGCTTCATTCGGGAACCAAATGTTTCTCGCAGACGCGCAACTCTTCTGATGTGGATTTATTTTGAAGGCAGTGGTTATTTGCATTAAGTGCAAATAGCCATAAATTCTATTTACACATGTAGGAAAACAGTAGTATTTTCTTTGCAACAAGTAATAGTAATTAGATGCTATTAATACTTATTGCAAACAGTGGCAGATATGTGATGGGAAAAGGAAGAAGAACGGGGGTTGAATGAGTTCGGCATAAGGCGGATTCAAAGTCAAATCTTATCACCACGTGTCTTAAAAAGGCGTCTTTTTAATGGTCAGTACCAACCAGATTGGCTTTTAGTGTAAATAGATGATCGGTTGTACGGAACCATTTTTGTTGGCGCTCCAGAGCAAATCAGACAATACTGTTCTTTTAAGAAAGTCACTAAATATTAACTTTTTGCTATGAATTGCATAAAATCAGCATCACATTTGCAATCGCGCTAATATTCGGCAAAGCAGCACTCTTCTTCCTCGACTGATATTGCTGAACTATACCATATGTTATTAATATATAGAAAAACAAGAACTCGTGCAAACCTGAGACTGAGAACCAGGGATGGGCGTATCGATCCTGAAGTATCGATATATCGATACTGATGCGAGTATTGAAAGTATCGATACTCAAATAAAAAATATCGATACTAAGGTGTGTTTTATTTACCAGTGATTTTGTTTATTTAACAAAAAATAATGCGTATAATATGCATTAAATTGGACGAATATCCTATGTTAGCGAATAATTGTGTAGGATAGAACTATTTTCCTGCACATCAGAACACATGCAAATGTTGCAAGACAGAACCAAACAATTACAGAGCGTTCACTCACTTCTGACAGTGCATTCAAACAGGGCTGCGTTTCCCAAAAGTATCTTTTGGGAACTGCAGCCCAAAACAATGCTCATAAGAGGACAGAAAAAAAACATATGTTTGAGTTATTTCACAATAAACAAATTGAAATTGTAGCCTACATAGTTTGTGTGCAACTGCATTTATTTAAATTGAATGCTAAAAGTTCATATTGATCATGTTCTATTCTGTAATGTTAACATAAATCATACACTGTCAGAATAAAAAGGTTGCATTTTATGTGTGCAACAGCCTGTCTCTGCCAGTCCCGTACGAAAATGAACCATGGTTTTACTAAAGTGACCGTAGTCAAAGTCCCTTTAAGACAAGTCATGTCACTCGGCGGCCATCTTTGAAAAGCCTCTCGGGCATGCAAGTGCAACTCCTATCTCTTTGAATGGGGAAACATCAAATTCTACAAAACTGTTCACTAAGCTTGCGATTAAATTTCATATTTGAAATTACCAAAGAAATCTGATATCAACTGTGTCATAATGTTTATTTTGCTCAAATAGCGTTAGAAAAAGCTTATTATCCAGGCTAGATCAGCCAGTGTGCATGCGCAGTCCTGAGCACATGTCTCAGAACGCTGACTGTTTCTATAGCAACCGGGACTTCTAACGGCAGCTACAGTGACGCGCTGACCTTACCGATTAGCGATTGGCTCCTTCATTTAGAATTAGATTAGATTGAGCGGCCATATTGAGCGTTGCATTTTTCCCCATCCAAAACTATACGAGTGACACGTCTTGGGTATTCTATAGTCTTTGCCGTAGTTTAACTGTAGTATTTGTAGATTTCCATGGTTACCACCACAGTAAACATATTTTAACCATGTTTAAACAAAAATATAACCTAATAAGTTGCAGTTAAGGCGTATTGAATGTTAAAATGCGTTTCAAATATAATAGTAAGTGGGTATCATTACCCATTTTACTCTTAGTAATTTAATGTTAATAAATTTCATAATTTAAAAGTTCAGTTTAGAAGTATTGGTATCGGTATCGACGATATTGGCCTTTAAAAGTATCGTATCGGTATCGGTGTCGACGATACTGGCCTTCAAAAGTATCGGTATCGTATCGAAAACAAAATAAGTGCTATCGCCCATCCCTACTGAGAACAACTTACTTTAAGATGCTTTTTCAATGTTAGATGTTCCTTTGAAGCCGAGAGAAGTTTTGTTGCAGGTAAACGAAAATTACATTGCTCTGTGATGTTCCGTCTTTTTTCACATTTATAAGTAATATCGTCTTTGTATTTCCATGACAATTACGCGCTTGGCTTTCTGATTTTCTCTTGCATTGTAGTGCGTCGTCTTTAGTCTGCACTCTGCAGGCCAGTTTGCTGTTTGAACAGCTGCACGCGAGTCAGAATCACCAGTGATTAAAATTTCCAATCATTTTACATTAATATTGAAAAAATAAATGACATTAAAAATCAAAGTAATCACTTTGGTAATCTAAAATACTTTTCGGATGTAACTGTAATTTTATTACCACCCATTTAAAATGCAAATATAATGAAATACAGTTACTCATATTTTGTATTTTAAATATGTAACGATGTTTTCGTTTTCGTATTTTGTTTCCAACCCTGCAGTGCACACATGCTGAAATGTGTCTCTGTGTTTCAGAAATGATCACTGACAGTCAGATTGAGAGCGGGCAGCTGAAGGCCGATCTGAAGGAGATGGTCATGTACACTCTGCTGCGGAAACATCGCCACCAGACCAAGAAGTCCAACCTGCGTTCGCTGGCAGACATTGGCAAAAGCGTGTCGAGTGCGAGTCGTCTGTTCAGCAGCCAGGAGAACGGTAACACAGCTGCCACATTAAACCTCTCTCTTACACGCTATCGCTTTCCTCATCTCTCCTCTCGCTTTCACCACCAGCATCTATCAGCTCCATCCATCAGCAGCGTCTCTCGCTCCGTTTACAAAAGGTTGCATTCGTAGCAGATGTCTTGTGGGTAAAATAAAAAGGAGATTTGCACATTGCAAAATACTTTGATGTTTCAAGCTCACAAGTGATCAAATGTGCTGATGAGATGCAGTTGGTTTTTATATTTTCGCAGCAATCAAACCTCAGACCCTCCCAGGAAAGACTAGAAACCTCTAGAAACCTCCAGACATGTTCTCAAGATGTTTTGGCTTCTGAAATTCCTGATAGTGTCTTTTTCTAAATAAAAGTAGCATGTTGATACTTTAGTACCAATCTAATCATGTTTCTCTCAGTTTTAGGAAGTAGCCAAACAAAGTAGCTAACTTAAATTTAACATGAAATCAAAATCCAGCTTTTTGTCTTTGTTGATAAACGTACTTGGTCTTATCGTGATTCACTGGTTCACACAATTCAAAGAAAAACATGTTTGTTATCATAATCTTTCATCAAAAACTGCTTCTGAAATGACTTTCCTTTTCTGCTGACATCATCAAGGCCTTTTATTTTAGCCCCTCCCCCTAGCGACCATATAGAGACACAGTGCACCGTCAGATTCATTCTGTGTGCTTTTTTCTCAATGTTTTAGATGGAAAATCATCTCATTACAAAAGCAAAATGTGTCTTGTTTTGACTTTAATGTTGAAGAACTAGAAACTAGTTCTAGAAATGTTGTCTAAATGTCAAGAAATGTAGCGTGACAATAGATCTGATGTTTTCATAATACTGTAGCTTTGTCTAGAAACAAGGTATTTGTTGTAATGCTAAATGGCTATTTTTAATGTGCTGCACATGCAAGTGTACAGTCAAACAAGCAGAGGGGATAATCAAATGCTCTTTCATGCAAACATATGGCATTTGAAGTCTTTTTTATTTAATTTATTTTAGGAAATCAGTTGTTTCGGATTTTTCATATAAGTGAACTACTCTCATAAAAAGGAAAAAAGGTTCATTGCATTTTACTTCTTCTTTCTCGTAGCCAAATTGTTTGTTAAATTAAATTAAATTGTATTTTATTTTTCAAAATTTTAAATTCTTTTAATTAAT
>NW_015657293.1:262195-271277 GCF_001515625.1 Sinocyclocheilus rhinocerous
ATATAGTATCTCAGATTCAAAGCAGTCGTTTCAAAGCTTCCCCAACACTGGTTTCTCCTGTTTCATAAATCCATTGTCCATAATCCATTCTTTCAGAAAATTTAGTCGTGCCTTCTTTTCAAACTCTGCTTGGTTTTCCTAAATGTTGTCTATTTTCATTTTTATTCAGTGCTCCAATTGAATTCTGAATCAGCGCTTTGAACCAGATTTGTAATCGAATTCTTTGCTCTAATGCTTTCTTTTCTCTCTTCCCTGTCTTTCGTCCCTCCCACGTGTCTTGATTGACATGCATGCGCCCTGTCTTCCCGTGTGTGTGTGTGTGTGTGAAGCGCGCAGTCCTCTCGATCACTCTGTGCCTTGCTTTACCACCTTTGAACCTGACGAGCAAATTCAGATGCAGAGAAGCAACAGCATGGGACTTCTCTGTAAGTCTGTAGCTGAAGATTCAGACTGATTCATGCTAGATTTGCTAATCTGTGAGTCTAGAGTTGAAGAAATATACTGTAGTCTGGTTCTTTTTTGAAAGATCAGCTCTAGTCCACTGTATTTCTGCAGATAAGGACCGAAATGAATGATTTTGTGTGTGCACAATATTATAAACGCTTAAAGAAACTTTTAAAAGTAAAAGTCGCCTTAAACTTTAGTTTAAAAATAGTAAGTAGTAATTCTGCTGAAACACATGAGTGTTTCTATGACTGTTATTTATTTTGATAATCTCTTAATAAACCACTGCATTAAAGGATTACAGTTTTATGTAACCTGTCAAACAAGTTACTAAATGAATCTATTGTGATGTAGATACACAAAATGACTTTTATGTGAGACTCTTGGGCCTCTTTGTTTGTATTTTCCAGTGTTTTAGCAGCTGATCAGTGTTTGACCTTTGACCTTGTGTGACCTCTGCAGGTAGTCCGACCACGGCCCATCGTAACCTGACCTCCAACAGCCTGACCGATCTCTCAGACAAACCTGAGAAAGACCAGGTACTGTGAAGTGTGTTTCTGTGCGAATGTAAGTGTGTGAACAGTTTTACCACATGTAGAATTATATATATTCAATATTCAATATGCAAGAAGAATATTATTGGGCCAGAGTGAATCTCATGAAAATGTCTAGGTGACATTTTCCCCAAATTCAAAAAAAAGAAAAAGATGTTGCATAAAATATTTTTTGGACAATTAACCACAGTTCCTCCAAAATTATATTTATAAAATATATAATAGATAAACTTACAGTAACTTTAAAAAACATTTTTACTGTGCATACAGTCCAGTTTTTATATAAATCCCATTATTCTCAATGGTTATTCTCATTAGATTGTTTTTTTTTTAAATCAGCAAATACTACCATGATATAAATACTTGACAATGTTATAATATAATAATGTAAATTTAATTTTTTTTAAAAATATTATAATGTAGTATATATTATATAATAATAATACTTATTTTATTTTTTAATTATTTTAAATATTTTTTGCATCATTTTAATTAAACTCAGTTATGTAAATTAGAGTGTTTTCCATTATATTTTGGTATTTAGCTGCCAAACTATTTTTAATAAAGACATATTTCTTAAATATATTTTAAATAATAACTTTAATAAATAACATTTTTTAAATAAAATAATAAAATTAATCTTTAAATTAATACACACACACACACACACGTATAAAATTTAAATATACATGCTTCGTAATTCAATTATATAATATTGCATATTTATTTAAAATATTACTATTATTTAATTAAAAATATTAACAATTATTCTTCTTATTATCTACATTTAACTAATATTAATAATAATTGTATCATTGAAAAAATACTACAAAAATAATTTCTTTTTTGCATTATAATAATGAGAATTATGGGGAAATGTGCTTAATCACCATGAAAGTAATGGTTTTAAAATAGGCTTCATTTTCTTGACAGTTTTGTGGTATTTTGAATATATATATATATATATATATATAGCCAGGTGTGTTTTTAACAGGTTTTGTGAGATTCTCCCACCAAGCGTTCATTAGAGACAAGATTGATGCCTGTTTCTCCTGTGAGAAGGCTTCAGTCCTGGGTGTGACATCTCTAGGACAGGAATGAGTGCAAAAGGACAAAAGAAACTCTTTTTCAAACACAGTAGCACACAATTGAAACTCAGTGGCTGTCTTTCACACAAGGCCGCTGTCGTCAGTTGTGTCAATATTTGTGGATTAGCGGGAGAGCTTTGTCAATCGCACAGAGCTCTTGTTGTGTGTTATTCACACTGCTGTAATTATACCGATAACCTCAGAAGAAAAACAGCCAAACCGCAAACATTGCACACACACAAGGCCTCTTTTGTGTCTGTGTGTGTTCAGGCTGGATGTCATCCCAGAGTTTAGCGCTAATGAACTGCTTTTGTTTATGCTAGTTGTGAGCTTGTTTCTTTCCACGCTGCTTAAGTCTTATCAGACTTTTATATTCCACTGAAATATGACCTCAAATATAATCTCACGAAGAAACGTATTGCTTCTTTTGATCAGTTCTTTATTAAATTCAAAAATCAAAAAATCAAAGTAGAGTTTAATATGGATCAGAGATATAATATATAGTGAGATACACTGAACAACTTTATGCTTCCATTGTAAATGTATTACTTTAAATACACTTTCCATTTATGCAAAGTTATTTATTTTCTGTGGTAACTAACTGCATGCTTTAAAAATAAGAGCCAGGAAAAGTGTTGTGATTGTTAGCTAAAACATTTAACTAAATTATTAAAAATAAAGCAGAGATCATGTAAATAAATATAAATATTACATGGAAAACATAAACAAAAATTGAATTAAAATGAAATAACTGAAATCAAATAATTGAAGTATTAAAATTACTCAAATTAAATATGAAATTAAATAAAGTAGAAATAGAGATGTTTGAGAGAAACAGAAACTAATAAAAAACATCAAATACACATAACAAATTTACTAAAAAAAACAAAATGAAACTTGAAAATATTAAATAAAAAATAAATAAAAATGTTTAATTCATAATTCTTTAATATTTTATAAAATATTTATTTATTTATATTTTCATTATGTTTATTTATAATATTAAATTATAAATAAATACTATTGTAATACATAAAAATATTAAAATAACACTGGCCTGGAATATTGATATATATATATATATATATATATATAGAGTATATACTCATATATATATGAGTAACATCATGGGCAATTTATTATACAAGATCCAACAATATTTGCATTATAGATGCAATATTGTTGGAGGATTGGCAACATCTGCAGTAATAAACACGGAGTGATTTTCATAGTATCCATAAACCATAAACAAAGTTAATTTAGTGAAAAATCTATTTTTTTTGTTTATCTCTCTAGCTGAATAATAAATTCATGAAGAAGGTTCCCCGAGATGCAGAAGCGTCAAACGTGCTGGTCGGCGAGGTGGACTTTCTGGACACTCCCTTCGTGGCGTTTGTGCGTCTCCAGCAGGCCGTCATGTTAGGAGGACTCACCGAGGTTCCTGTTCCCACACGGTAGCACACTCACTGGATTTACAGGAATAGTTCACCTAAAAATGAAAAACTGCTGAAAAGAAAAGATTTGGAGAAATGTAGCATGACATCACTTGCTCAGCAATGGATCCTCTGCAGTGAATGGGTGCCGTCAGAATGAGAGTCCAAACATCTGATAAAAACGTGGTGTGGATTACTTGTGGATTATTGTGATGTTTTTATCAGCTGTTTGGACTCTCATTCTGACGGCACCCATTCACTGCAGAGGATCAGTTGGTGAGCAAGTGATGCCATGCTACATTTCTCCAAATCTGATGAAGAAACAAACTCATCTACATCTTAGATGGCCTGAGGATGAGTAAATTTTTTTTTAGCAAATTCTCATTTTTAGGTGAACTCTTTCTTTAAAGCTGTGCCATTCACATCCATTACTTGTGATAGTAATAACAATATCTATTTGTATTTGTAGGTTCCTTTTTATTCTGCTGGGGCCCAAAGGAAAGGCCAAGTCATACCATGAGATCGGACGTGCCATCGCCACGCTCATGTCTGATGAGGTGTGTTTATGTGCATGCTAATATAATATTTAGGTGATTTTAGCTGAACTGTGGCCTAAAGCTGTGCGCTTTGGGCTCCTGCAGGTGTTTCATGACATAGCTTATAAAGCGAAAGACCGCGGTGACCTGCTGGCAGGCATTGATGAGTTCCTGGATGAAGTCATCGTGCTTCCTCCAGGTGAATGGGACCCTGACATCAGGATTGAACCTCCTAAATCCATCCCGTCTGCAGATAAACGGTACCAGCAACCAATGACCATACCACACCGCCCTGCATCATATCTGATGAATGAAATCCAATACTTGTTGTTGCTTACTAATTTTGGGCTGCTGATTCCAAAAATAGTGTCTGTTTTGCTCAAGCATGTCACTCTTTCTCACAAAATATGATGCATTTTTGCTTTTGACAATCATTCATAAGGTAAAAAAGTCTTGTTTTATCCTTTAGTCAGCAGAAACACAGCCATAAACATGTGATCCCTGTCTGAACCTGAGCCAGATTACAACTATTTATTCAATTCTCAGGACTTTCACATGTATGAATGACACTGAAGAAATAAATTTTTGCCTAATCCTGATTTTTACACGCCTTTGCAGATTATAAGTTAAATTAAACATTTTGAATGCTTCTTTTTGTCATCAAAACATTTGATGTTTGATTGCTTTTGTTAGTTTAATAAGTGCATTAAAGCTGATACATATATATAATTGAAAATCTTCATTCTTTTTTTTTGTGAAAAACTGTATGTGATGCAAAGTTTTTATTGGTGTTTTTGAATCAGCATCATCAAATTAGGTAATATTAAAACGAAAACCAATGAAACTGAGTGTGTGTGTGTGTGTGTATGTGTGTGTTTAGTAAAAACAATATTGCCGGAGGGGAAAGTCTTCAGATGAACGGCGGTACTCCTCATGACGGGAGTCCAGCAGGCGGCGGTGGCCACGCGGTCGGTGATGAACTGAAATTTACTGGCAAGTAAGTATATAAACACACACTAATACATGTTCATGAACACTTGCTTTATTAACAGTTAACTTGAGTTTATACTGGCCTTTGTTATTTCTACACTGTGAAAAGTGCAGAAAATTGCAGTTATTGTATTTACACAATCATTCAAAAGTTTGAGATTTAAGAAATTTAAATGTTTTTGAAAGAGCTCAACCAAGGCTGCATTTATTTGATCAAAAATCTAATAAAAACAGTAAAATTGTGAAATATTATTATAATTCAAAATAACACTTTTCTATTTGAATATATATTCAAATGTAATTTATTCCTGTGATCAAAGCTGAATTTTCAGCATCATTACTCCAGTCTTCAGTGTCACATGATCCTTCAGAAATCATTCTAATATGCTGATTTGCTGCTCAAGGAACATTTCTTATTATTATCAATGTTGAAAACTCATATTTTTTTGTGGAAGCCATGATTTCAGGATTCTGCGATGAATAGAACAGTATTCATTTGAAATAGAAATCTTTGTAACATTATAAATCTCTTTACTGTCACTTTTGATCAGTTTAATGTGTCTTTGCTATAAAAGTATTCATTCATGCTTAATCAGACCCTTAATACTTACTTTTGTTGCATGCCATATTAAAAACAATTGTAATTTTTTTTTTTGCTTTAATAAAAGAAGTTATTTTTTCAGGTTACCTGACCAAACATTTTTCAGTAAGAGAAAACAATCTCTTTCTCTTGTAGGTTTTGCGGCGGTCTCATTCTGGACGTCAAGAGGAAGCTCCCGTTTTATGCCAGCGACTTTTACGACGCTCTCAACATACAGTCTCTGTCTGCCATTTTGTTCATTTACCTGGGAACCATCACAAACGCCATCACCTTCGGAGGGCTGCTGGGAGACGCCACTGACAACATGCAGGTTCGACGCTTCACCTCTTTTTCTGAGTGTCTTATCGCTGTGAGTTTGTATTATACTAGTGTCAGATGGTTTGGCTGAGCTAGGTTTATTCGGGAGCTCGATTCGTTGTGTTCACAGCTCTGGGGATTTAAAGGAGACATATTATGCCCCTTTTTACAATATGTAATATAAGTCTCTGGTGTCCCCAGAATGTGTCTGTTAAGTTTCAGCTCAAAATACTCCACAGATTATTTATTATATCATTTTGAAAATGCCTATTTTGAGTGGAAGCAGAAACATGCTGTTTTTCGGGCAAACAAAGTTACTGAGTTAATCTTGTTCACGTTTCCTTGGTTGGTAGATGCACCGGGGACCTGATTATAGCACTTAAAACCTGGAAAAGTCAGATTTTCATGATATGTCACCTTTAAAGGCCACAGACAGCTGTTTGATTATTAAACATGTCACGTCAAACATATGTCATGTGTTTCCTAGATCGGCCGTTTGGAAACAGATGTACATGTTGGGATTTGATCCGTGCTATACTGAGAGTGACTTTTCTTCGAACAACTGTGTGTATAAATAGTGTCAGGATTGTGCGTTGTACTTTCAGACATGTGCAGTGACCGCAGAGTTTGCGCATATATATTTAGCAGTGCATGTATATGCCGCAAGCTAAGGAGGATCAGCTATAAATAGCCTCAGATAACACACAAGCGCGCACACACACATAAAATCACACAAATACACTTCAGAAAAATCCCTCTAAAGGAATCCTTCTCCTGACCTCTGCCCTTTACCTATAAAGCCTGCCTCAGATACGCAAATTAAAGCTTTAGATGCAGATTGCAGGTTGGCGAATTGATTTTTTTTTGCCTCATAAGTTTAAAAAACCTTGAAGATAACTTGTGTTTGGAGGTAAATATGTATACATATCAGATACGTAAACACAAATCTGAATGCAGAACAGTTTAAATATGCTGTGATAGGCCTTTGGACCATGTAAGTTGATGGGATTTTAAAAAACATTACTGTTTATCAGTTTTAATGATAAAAACAAAAATATGTAATAATGATAACTAACAATAATTTATATATTTATTATTAATTAATAGTAATGATTAAATATATTATTATTATTTATTTACTTTTTAACTGTTGTTGTTATTATTATTATCGGCACATTAATAATAATCACGATTAATAATTCTTTCACTATCCAACTGAAGGCTTATTGTCATTTTAATGGTTTGTTGTTCAACGATTTATTGAATTAATAATAAACAGCAACCATTATATAATAGTAATAATCATAATAATACTTTTTTGTTATTAAGAATAATTAATGATTATTATTATTATAAAATTTTAAATATACATTATTATTATTATTATTATTATAAATTAACATAATAATCACAGTTAATAATTCATTCACCCTCCAACTGTAGGCTGTTTATCATTTTAATGGTTGATTGTTCAGTAAATTATTGCATCAATAAACAACAACAACAAGAATAATTCATGTATTTTTAATAATTATTTATTATTCAGTGTATTGTTATTATTAGTAGTAGTATTAGTATTATTGTTATTATTTAATTATATTATTTATTAAATTAATAATAATAATAATAATGCATTATACTATAAAAAAGTCAATAAAAAATAGGGCCCAGATATACTGTGTTAATATGAAGGAAGTTTCCATATTAATTGTTTTATAGGTGTTTTACTGTAATACTTTTTGAATTATACATGGCATTGTGTTTTTTAGGGTGGAAGGAAAAGTTCATAAACTTAACAGAAAATGTCTTGACAGAAATTTAGTTTTTGTTTTTACATGGCATGTTTTCTTACTGTGTATGAGTGACACACTTAAGTTTAATAGCTAGAGCTTTGTTTAAATCAAACTAATCCATAGTATGAGCAGATGCAACAGTGATGCTTGCGTAAGAAAGCTCCAGTGGTTTGTGTTGGAAACAGGCGTTTGTCTGAATAAGCACTTTCAGATTTGACTGTGAGGCAGAAATGTGCTTTTGAAGAAACAGCTGTCAATAAAAAATAGGGCCCAGATATACTGTGTTAATATGAAGGGAGTTTCTATATTAATTGTTTTATAGGTGTTTTACTCATATTTTTGAATTATACATGGCATTGTGTTGTTTTTTAGGGTGGAAGGAAAAGTCCATAAACTTAACAGAATATGTCTTGACAGAAATTGTTTTCTTACTGTGTATGAGTGACACACTTAAGTTTAATAGCTAGAGCTTTGTTTAAATCAAACTAATCCATAGTATGAGCAGATGCAACAGTGATGCTTGCGTAAGAAAGCTCCAGTGGTTTGTGTTGGAAACAGGCGTTTGTCTGAATAAGCACTTTCAGATTTGACTGTGAGGCAGAAATGTGCTTTTGAAGAAACAGCTGCCGTCACATACGGGCTCGAATCTGATAAGAGTTGCTGTTTTAGTGCTTTCCCGCAGACATGCCTTCAAATGCACTACCTTTGCTGTAGTTTTTCCGCTTGACGTCTGTGTTTTTGTCTGTCTGTGCAGGGTGTGTTGGAGAGTTTTGTGGGGACGGCGTTGGCTGGGGCTGTGTTCTGTCTGTTTGCGGGTCAGCCTCTCACTATCCTGAGCAGCACCGGACCCGTGCTCGTCTTTGAGCGCCTGCTCTTTAACTTCAGCAAGTGGGTGTCACATACACACAGAGACATACTAAAGCATGTGCACACAAGAACATACGAAAATAATAAGGCATCGGCGGATGATTTTGTTAACAATAGCTGTTAGAAAAAATGTGATATGTGGTGAAATCATTACTACATTACTATATATATAAATACATTATATGTGACCCTGGAAGCTGAATAAATAAGCTTTCCAGTGATGTATGGTTTGTTAGGATAGGACAATATTTGAAAATCTGGAATCTGAGGGTGCAAAAAAATCAAAATATTGAGAAAATTGCCTTTAAAGTTGTCCAAATGAAGTTCTTAGCAATGCATATTACTAATCAAATCATTAAGTTTTAATATATTTACAGTAGAAAATTTACAAAATATCTTCATGGAATGTGATCTTTACTTAATATCCATGATTTTTGGCATAAAAGAAAAATCTATAATTTTGACCCATACAATGTATT
>NW_015657293.1:274485-292268 GCF_001515625.1 Sinocyclocheilus rhinocerous
ATATTAATTGTTTTATAGGTGTTTTACTGTAATACTTTTTGAATTATACATGGCATTGTGTTTTTTAGGGTGGAAGGAAAAGTTCATAAACTTAACAGAAAATGTCTTGACAGAAATTTAGTTTTTGTTTTTACATGGCATGTTTTCTTACTGTGTATGAGTGACACACTTAAGTTTAATAGCTAGAGCTTTGTTTAAATCAAACTAATCCATAGTATGAGCAGATGCAACAGTGATGCTTGCGTAAGAAAGCTCCAGTGGTTTGTGTTGGAAACAGGCGTTTGTCTGAATAAGCACTTTCAGATTTGACTGTGAGGCAGAAATGTGCTTTTGAAGAAACAGCTGCCGTCACATACGGGCTCGAATCTGATAAGAGTTGCTGTTTTAGTGCTTTCCCGCAGACATGCCTTCAAATGCACTACCTTTGCTGTAGTTTTTCCGCTTGACGTCTGTGTTTTTGTCTGTCTGTGCAGGGTGTGTTGGAGAGTTTTGTGGGGACGGCGTTGACTGGGGCTGTGTTCTGTCTGTTTGCGGGTCAGCCTCTCACTATCCTGAGCAGCACCGGACCCGTGCTCGTCTTTGAGCGCCTGCTCTTTAACTTCAGCAAGTGGGTGTCACATACACACAGAGACATACTAAAGCATGTGCACACAAGAACATACGAAAATAATAAGGCATCGGCGGATGATTTTGTTAACAATAGCTGTTAGAAAAAATGTGATATGTGGTGAAATCATTACTACATTACTATATATATAAATACATTATATGTGACCCTGGAAGCTGAATAAATAAGCTTTCCAGTGATGTATGGTTTGTTAGGATAGGACAATATTTGAAAATCTGGAATCTGAGGGTGCAAAAAAATCAAAATATTGAGAAAATTGCCTTTAAAGTTGTCCAAATGAAGTTCTTAGCAATGCATATTACTGAAAAATCTATAATTTTGACCCATACGATGTATTTTTGGCTATTGCTACAAATATACCCCAGCGACTTAAGACTGGTTTTGTGCTCCAGGGTCACATATATTATTTGAATATATTAATTATCATTATAATTATTATATTATTATTAATAATTATAGTTGCTGCATTTTTACAGTGGGAAAAATAAAATAAATCTTTAATAAATGTTTGCATTAATAATAAAACCAAAAAATATGAATAATTGTTTTTGTGTGTTGTCAATAATATTTCATAATATAATAATTAAATTAATAATAGCCACAATCAGTCATTATTTTACTGTGCAGTATAGACTGTAGGTTGTTCACCATTTTAATCATTCGTTACAACTTGACTCATAATACAAATACTTTATTTGTTATTAATTATTTACTTTGTAAATATCGTACTATTATATTCCTATACGATTTATTTGGATTTTTTATAAAAAACATTAATAAAAGTCACACAAAAAAAAACATTTTGCCCGTGCAATCTAGGTTCTTAACTGTATGCTTTTTTATATTAATTGTTCATTGCAGCTAATAATTAAATTAATAATAGCCACAATCAGTCATTATTTTACTGTGCAGTATAGACTGTAGGTTGTTCACCATTTTAATAGTTCGTTACAACTTGACTCATAATACAAATACTTTATTTGTTATTAATTATTTACTTTGTAAATATCGTACTATTATATTCCTATACGATTTATTTGGATTTTTTATAAAAAACATTAATAAAAGTCACACAAAAAAAAACATTTTGCCCGTGCAATCTAGGTTCTTAACTGTATGCTTTTTTATATTAATTGTTCATTGCAGCTTGATTCATTAATTGATTTGATGTGTTTATATGATTTATTCCAGTCAGATTTTATAGCCAAGCTTATCTGTTTCTCATTTAATTCAGAGAATTATGTTTAAACATCAGCTTGGATTTGGATCCATCCACAAACCCAGACAGTAAATCAGTAGAGTTTATACTTCCTTTCTGTATTGATGTGTCATATTTAGTTTGACCAAAAACAAGCAGCAATCCCAGGAACTCTTGTCATCTGAGGCACAAAACGTTCTGAGTTATCTGGAATCAAGATACATCTTATTGTTTTCCCGTTTCCGCCAAGGTCCCGTCTCTCTCTCTCTCTGTGTGTGTGTGTGTGTGTGTGTGTGTGTGTGAATACATTTCTCTGTCTCTCTGTGAGGTTTCAGGTTTCTGTGTTTATGTTCCATTATGAATAATTGAGTCAGATTTCATGTCTGCTTCTGCTGGCGTGTATCAGTTCAGCTTCACTGAGAGTTTCCATCTAAAGCGCTGAGTCTAGAATTATGGATTGTCATATATTAGATGAATCAGATGTTGCATGCTAACATGATTAGTACTTTCTGATCCAAAAACGTCTGGATTCAGTCTTTAACGCAAGGAACATATGAGAAGAGTCGTTTGGAAATGAATCCAAAAACATACATAACAAATGTATGTGTGTGCTTACATTTTTAATAAAAAATTAAGATAAAATACATTATTATTATTATTCAATTAAATTCAATTAAAATAAATACAAATAATAATTAAATACACACACACACACACACACATATTTATGTATAAAATAAAATAAATAATTAAATAAATTAAAATGTAAAAATTAATTAAAATAAAACTGTATATGTATATTTAATTCTTCATTTAAAAATTACGGTTATAATTATATATTTTTAATATACATATATTATTTTTGTTCTTAAAATGTAAATATTTATGTAAATAAATATATGTATAAATATATATGTAACTATAAATGTAAATGTAATGTAATATATATAGTGCCTTCCTTTTCTAAATGATTAAAATTAATTAAAAAAGAATAAAAATGTATATACATTTAATTCTTAAAATAAAAAAATATGTTTATATATTTAATTCTTAAAAAATATTTTTATATTTTAAGTATATATATATTATTTTTATTTAAATATATATAATATTTAAAATGTAATAAAAAATTTAAATATATATACAGATATATTTTAATGAGTTGGGAGATTTAAAAAGGAGAATAAAAATTGCTTTCTGTTTAGAGCATTGCATTATGGGATCAGTGGCACATAAGTTCTCTGGCTAAGTATTAAATATTTTGAGTAAAAAAGAAGCCCATCCAGATAATCCATGCAAAAAGGAAATTTGCATACTCAGTTCTGCATGCGAGTTTGTTTCGAAACCAGAGGAAAGTATGACATTTCAAACATATTGCGAATCATTTTTGTTCTCATCCTCTGATTGGCTGATTGTTTTCCTCCTAATCTGGGTTTGTAGGCGGGTGATGCTGATGTGTGTTTTTGATTGGTTCAGGGATAATGATTTCGACTATCTGGAGTTCCGGCTGTGGATCGGTCTGTGGTCTGCTTTCTTGTGTCTGGTCCTGGTCGCCACAGACGCCAGCTTCCTGGTGCAGTACTTCACCCGCTTCACAGAGGAGGGGTTTTCTGCTCTCATCAGCTTCATCTTCATCTACGACTCCTTCAAGAAAATGCTCAAACTGGCTCACCATCATCCAATCAACTCAGACTTCAACATGGACCTGGTCACGCAGTACGGATGCCACTGCAGTCCTCCAGACGGTGAGACAAGGATCCTGTGAAGGAGAAGATCAGAGAGAAAGTGTGTGTGCACCAGACTGAGACAAAATAATCAGTATTAATCTTATCATTTACATTTTTATTAAAGTTATTATTATTAATATATTAATACAATAATAATAATAATATATTAACATGGTTGCTTGTTTTCAGAGAAAATATCTTAATATTTAAAGGTTTATTTTTTATTGACAGGTTATTACTTTGAATTTTTTACATTTTCTTTTTTCTTTTTCTTTTAATTATGCACATGATTTGGATATTCTTATCAAAAAACAACCCATAATACTCATGTTTTGTGTTTATTTAATATTATATTGCATTTAACAGTGCAACATACAGTTTTCTAGTGTGCTTTTTTCGTTAGGCATTTGGTAAATTTATGGTAAATTTTCAGTTATTTTAGCGTTTCCACATTTCTTTTATCATTTTTCTACATGCTATTTATTTATTTTTATTTTTATATTTTTGTAATAATAATAATATAGTAACATAAATACTTGTTTTCAGAGAAACATATCAGAGAAATATCTTAATATTTAAATGTTTATTCTTTTTTTTATTCTATTGCCAAATTTTACTCTATTTTATGATTTACATTTTTTTAATTATTATACATGCTTCTTTCTTTCTTTCTTTCTTTCTTATTAATTAATCTATCTGTTTTATTAATTAATTTATTTTTTATAAATATAATAATATACTAATAGTAATATATTAACACATTAATACTTGTTTTCAGAGAAAATATCATATTTAAAAGGTTTTTTTCACCCTCGTGACAAATTGTTACTTTGAATTTTAGACATTTTCTTTTAGTTTTGCACATGACTATATTTTTATTAGAAATCAGGAAAAAATACTGATCAAGAAAATGAGTGAGAGAGAAACTGACATTCAACATCAGGTTTAAAATAAAACTAAACTTATGTTTTGTGTCTTTGATTCAAAAGGCAACATTTCAGCTGTGTATATGGAGAACATGGAGGCTCTGATGAACAGCACTGGACAGGTTTGTGTTGATCATTATTAAAATATTACAATACCCACAAAGCATGAGTACATTTAGATCAGTTAAAAAAAATGGCCAGTTACTGCACAAATACAACACATGTGATATTTAAACAGATTGAATGGTTTTGTATTTATATGAATGGGGATCATTGTTGATGTTTGTGTCTGCGCAGCACCATCTGAACGCGACCTGGGCGTCTTTGACTCGCTCTGAGTGTTTGGAGTGGGGCGGTCAGCTGCTGGGACCGGCGTGTGAATTCGTCCCTGATATCACACTGATGTCCTTCATCCTGTTCTTCGGCACATACACCTGCTCCATGGGTCTGAAGAAGTTCAAAACCAGCCAGTTTTTCCCAACTACGGTAAAAAAACAAACAAACACACACACACACACACGTCATCAGCACTCATTAATGAGGATCTTAATTGGCTTATGCTTTACTCATGAGGATATTCCTCCTCACAGGACTAGGAAACCCTGCCTACACACACACACACACACACACAGAGACTCACACAGACACGCACACACACACACACACACTCTCATACACACAGACACACACTCACATACACACACACACACACACTCTCATACACACAGACACACACTCACACACACACACTCACACACACACGCTCTCATACACACACTCACATACACACACACACACTCTCATACACACACACACACACACACTCACACACACACACACACACGCACACACACACACACACACACACACACAGGCTTTAACTTCAATCTGAAACTCATTGCTTCTGAATTAAAGCAGTATTTTGGTTTGGCAGCTGTAATGGAAAATAGTCCATCACTGATCCGTCCAAAAATGCTGTAGCATATTACCAATCTGCACTCATTAAAACATCATAAATCTCCATTAATCTTCACTAATTAGAGATTAGATTTAAAGATTATAGTTTTCACTTTCCATTCTGTTATTTATAGTGCATTTCGTGTCAATGATCAGTGATGCATTTGTTTTTGTTTTTGATTATTTAGTATTAAATTTACCAATGCAACATGCAGTTTACTAATGAGCTTTTTTTTTTTCATTTGGCAATTTTGATTTAGACATTCTTACATCCTCTTTTTTTACATACATGTAAAATGCGCCCGTCCTGCATACGTTTTTAGTTGTTATAACTCTTTTGTTATACTTATAAAACATATAAATCACACAGTAATTATTAAACATGCTATTCATTTTGATTTGAGTTGATTTGATTGAGATCAAGTGTTGTCCTATTTTTTTCATTGAATATCTTGCTTTGCTTATATATATGGCACATTATTCAAGTAAAATGGTTTTATATTGATTTTACGTGAACTACAAAAAAAGAAAGAAAAAAGAAATGGAGACTGCATCTACAAAGTTCCACTTTCCCTTTATGCATTTATTTTATAAATTATAACATGAAACAACAAAAAATACTGATAAAAATTTATAAATGTATTTATAAAAAATAAACTAAATAAAATATGCTGGAAAATTTTATTTTACATAATCTGAACTGTTTGAACTGTCCATGTGAAGTCATATGCTGAATAGTTGTTTATATTTTGCAGGTCCGCCAACTGATCAGTGACTTCGCCATTATTCTGGCCATTTTGATCTTCTGTGGTGTGGATGCGCTGGTCGGTGTGGATACACCCAAGCTACTAGTGCCAAGTGAATTCAAGGTGTGTATGTGTGTGTTGAATGGGTTTAGTGTCTTTGTGAGGGCACTTCTGTTACAGTAATCCTTTAATAGTCCCAAACCACTCACTGAAGTCTGACACTTGAAACCTCTAATACGTGTGTGTGTGTGTGTGTGTGCGTCACAAATAGACACAACTCTACAAGGTATGTCATGTGAGAATCCAGTGCTTGTATTGTTACTGCAAAATCTGTATTGGCACAAGCTGAATCAATATAACTTTCACTAGTAATGCTAACAAACCATAATAAATGATATAATATATAACAGATCAATAGATAATTTAGTTTCAGATATAATTATGATGCTCATATTTCCATTTAAATGTAGATACTATAACTATATAATATGCATAAATTATATAATCTCTGCTAATGAAAATTATTATAAAGTGAATGTTGAATATATATATATATATATATATATATATTCTGACAATTTTCAAGCGACAGTTGAAAACTCGCCTCTTTCTTCACTATCTGACTTCATCCTAATAAAAAAAAAATTATCTTTTTCTCTTTTCTTTAATCTTTCCCTGTCTAGCTTGTACTTATTTGAACAATGCTTGAAACTTGGTATTACGAGCACTTCCTGTGTCTATTTGCCTCTTTAAAGGGTTAGTTCACCCAAAAATAAAAATTAGGCTGCGTTTTACTCACCCCCTCAAGTCATCCTAGGTGTATATAACTTTCTTCTTTCAGACGAATCCAGTCGGAGTTATATTAAAAATTGTCTTTGATCTTTCAAGCTCTATCGTTGTACTCATGTAAATATATCAGGGGTGCAACGGTTCAACTGACTCACGGTTCGGTTTGTATCACGGTTTTAGAGTCACGTTTTCGGTACGGTTCGGTATGTGCTATGTTTAGGGAAAAAAACTATACTGCCAAATAAAAAGAAAGAAAATAAGAACAAATAATCTAAATACAAGCAACAGCACAAATAAAATAAAGCAATAAGCTCGTGCCTAACAACGCCCCTTGGCTGTTATAAATTCACTGTAAACCACGGCTTCACGTGGCTTATTGCTTTTATAAAATGAAAATATTATATTCAAGATACAAACTAAATATAGTATCAATATATAATTTTTTTAATTTTATTTAAATTTCTAATTATCCTGTATTTTTCTACCCTAAATAGCCGACGAGTCCAAATCGTGGTTGGTTTGTTCCTCCGTTTGGAGGAAACCCGTGGTGGGTTTACCTGGCCTCGTTCTTGCCTGCTCTTCTGGTCACCATCCTCGTCTTCATGGACCAGCAGATCACGGCGGTCATCGTCAACCGCAAGGAGCACAAGCTGAAGGTACAAACAGCTGATGTGATGTTACACAGACTCTGGGTCTGTTGTGGAGTATGAGGGATTATGGTCAGAGGATTACACCGCTGCACGCTAACCTAACGCTAACAGGAATCAGATCTCAAACACACACTACTGCGCTTAATATGGAGAACTGATCATTTACTATAGGTAACGAGTGTTATTTGTCTCGCTCTGAGTGCAGAAGGGAGCCGGGTATCACCTGGACCTGTTCTGGGTCTCCATTCTCCTGATCGTGTGTTCGTTCATGGGTCTGCCGTGGTACGTGGCAGCAACCGTCATCTCCATCGCACACATAGACTCCATCAAGATGGAAACTGAGACCTCGGCACCCGGGGAACAGCCCAAATTCCTTGGAGTCAGGTGAGGTTGAAATCTTGAGGAAAACTTCGCTTAAGTCACTCCACACTGTATTTTAACTAGGAAAAACTTGATTACAGCATCAAGAGGTTTGTCCATCCTCACTAAAAGACAACCAGTCACAACCAATTAAACAAGTTTAATATGCCATTATATGGAACAGCATTTTTGACCAATGAGATCTCACTGTGGGCGGGGCTATGCAGCATAATGTCAATAAATAGACCATCAACAACCAGCATAATGTAGAAAAGTTGACCTGTATGGATTTTTTATATGCCTGATTTCAATATCTACATAGAATGTGGATGATATAGATTATAATATACTAAAATAACAGTAGCACTTTACAATAAGGTTTCATTTGTGAACATCAATTTATTATATTAGGTAACATGAACAATACCTATATAGGATGTATTAATCTTAGTTAATGTTAAGTTCAACATTTACTGGTACATTATAGAAATAAAAAGTTATCTGTTAACAATAGTTAATGTACTCTGAACTAATATGAACATTTTTGTTAGCTAACATTAACAAAGGTTAATAAATGCTGTAAAAAATTGTTCATTGTTAATTCATGTTAGTTAATGCATTAACTAATGTTAACAAATGAGACCTTATTGTAAAGTTACCAAAATAAATAAAACTAATAAAATAATAATAATAAAAATATTAGTAACTATATAGACATATTTTTAAAAATTATAAAAAAGGACTAAAACTTTAACTAAACTTAGTGAAAACAGCAAATGTCAAAATAAAATCTAAAATGATAATAGTGTATCAGTGATAATAAAATAACACTGGTGTAAATGTAAATATAATGCCAATGTATATACAATTTAATGACATCACATGAGATAAACACCTATTTTGCACAGTATTTACCCAAAACTCATTAATAAAATGAAAAGCAGAATTAGTTTATTATCCATCAACGTTTATTAGGCATTGATGAGGCTAACATTAGGAGGACTCAACACTCCACTTTTATCGCTCAAGCAGACTTAATGCTAATAATTTCAAAATGACTGAATATCTAAAATGAACGATCTGATATGTCAGTTTATGACTAGTCATGTGTTGCTTTATTGTCACGTGTGTTTTGAATCAGTTCACATGAGTGTGGCTCATGCTTGTTTTGTTGATTGTTGCTCATGCAGGGAGCAGAGAGTCACAGGAACAATGGTGTTTATTTTGACGGGTCTGTCGGTCCTCATGGCCCCCATTCTGAAGGTTTGAACTTTCTTATTTATTAAACTCACCCCATTATGTCTTTTTGCATACTAAAACTGATCTTTCTCCAGGAGAAGAAGACAGAATGTTAAAGAGGTTTATAGTGTTTAATGCATGTGTGTTTGCTTTGAGTTCATGTATCCTACTAAGAGTTGACAAAATATGCTTTTTTTTTTTAGCACATAAACATATTTATCCGTTTCTTTCTCTTCTGGGAAAACAGACCACAAATATGAATGACTCATGACTCTGGCTTGTCAAATAGCAGGATCATAATTCATATCTGTAATGTAAACAGAAGAGTATTTAAGAAAATACCAGTTGTGTCTACAAAATATTTCTTAGGGTATTTTAAGCAATTCTAGTTATTTTTCTTAAGTGAATTAAATAGGGTTTATAAATATATAATAAATATAGGGCTTATATTTATTTATCCCTGTATCCACAACTCCATTAAACTTGATTACTTAAATTCATTTATGGAAAAAAAAGGTTAAAAATTATTCTTGATAGGTACAGTATGTATGTATATATATATATATAAACAGATAACTCCGCTGTTAACAATTTTTAAAAATCATGTTTTTTCATTGTACATTCCAATTAATCTCAATCAAACTGCAGTTGGGTTATTTTGATTAGATTAAAAAATAACTAAAAAATACAGCTAACTAACACAATAAAAAGCAATAAAAACATGATAACATAATAAAAAAAACATGATTTTTGAAAATTTTAAAAAACGGAGCAACATTTATATAAACATTTATAATGTGCATTATTTATAAATATTATCACAATAAAGATCATATTTTAATAAATGTTAATTATTTAATAAATTAATTTATAAATGTCTAAATATTTATAAATAAATATATTTCTAAATATTGATATATTTATATATTTAATGTTTATATATACATACATTAGATATATTAAATATATAAACATTTATAATGTGCATTATTTATAAATATTTAGACATTTATCAATTCTTTATAAATATTATCTTTATTGTGGTATTACTATCACTGTACCATGATACTGGCACAGTACTTTTTTCTGTAGGTTGGTACCTCCAAGGCACCATGATATAATTGTGATGTCCAAAAAAAACATTAAACTATGGTATAATTGTATACTTTTTCAGTGGTTAGTGCAGTTACTGTCCCCTACTGGACATTTACTTTGTAAACATCACAGTTTGGTAAAGGATATTGACGTGTGAGTGGGAAAAAACTCATACCAGGATGTAGAGGCTTTAATTTCTGTGTGCTTTCTGTCAATAACACAAATTCTTTTTCATTATAAGCTGTTTGCATTGCTCAAATCTCCTCCTTTGGAGCATATTATGTTGACAAGGTTGGATTTGGGGTGTGTTTGGTGGATACTGCTTTTGTCTTTGCGTAACCTTTGATTCTGTATGTGTGTACAGTATTGCTCTGTGTGTTTGAAGACAAACTGAAGCGGTATTATTTATATAATACTGTAATACAGTGTGTTTGGTTTGATCCCTGCAGTTCATCCCTATGCCCGTGCTGTACGGTGTGTTCCTCTACATGGGTGTTGCTTCTCTCAATGGCGTCCAGGTGAGTTCATGCAGCTCAGCGAGTGTCATGTTACTGTTCGGCAGAAAGAGACCCTAATCTTCCTGACTACCTGATCTCCGCTGGAGCCTGGGAACCCGACCGATTCCAGAACATGATCTGAGTTCAGGAAAGTCGGGATAAATCAGGCGTATGCAGGATTTTCAGGGTGTAAAATGCCTGGATAAACCTAGAGCACTTCAGGACAGATTTGTGCATCAAAATGTGTTTAAATAATGGTGCTTGCTGTTAAACCATGATGCATAAGTCATCCCAACCCTTTTACAGAAATAATAATCTATATTTTTTTATGATGTAAATATTATATTTTTATTATATTAGTCAATTTAATTTAATTTATTATTATTATTTTGTAATTTATTTTACATTTTTGTGACAACTGGATTTTTTAAATGTATTTTGTATATAATAAATATACAAAAATATTACATTTTATTTTTAAAGTAGAATACATATATATTATATATTAAAATGAAATAATAATATAATAATTTTATTAATTAATTTTAATATAAAATTAGATAAAGATAATTGTATATTTAATTTTCAAAAAATTTTTTTTTTTTTTACATTTTTGTGACAACAGGATATCTGCCTCTGAATAAACTATGAATACATCTTTTTTTGTGTGTCTGTAGTTTATGGATCGTCTCCAGCTCTTGTTGATGCCTGCAAAACACCAACCAGATCTGATCTACCTGAGACACGTACCGCTCAGACGGGTTCACTTGTTCACCTTCATACAGGTGTGTGTGTGTGTGTGTGCTCACATGCTCAGCCTCCTACAGGGCTCAGATCTATAGCTTTAGTGCTGTATATGCATGATGAATGTGTGTGTCTGTCACAGGTGCTGTGTTTGGCTCTGCTGTGGGTGCTGAAGTCAACAGTAGCAGCCATCATATTTCCTGTGATGGTGAGTCAAAATACACTCAGTCGGTTTAATGGTCATGTGCACTGCACACAAAACTGGTTTATAGTTTATACTTTTTAGCATTAAAAGGCCTTTAGTATGAATTAGGTTGTGGTTAGCATGTCTTTTGCTATGAAATCTTTATTATTTTTTATGACGTAAACATAATAACTTTTATATCTTTATTAGGGCCCGAGCACCGGTGGTGCGAGGACCCTATTGGAATCTCATTTTTGAGAGCCTAAACATGCTCAAAAACTCACGAAACTTTGCACACGCGTCAGAACTGGCGAAAAATTACGTCTGATATGGGTTTCAGAATTAGGTGTGGCAAAATGGCTCGATAGCGCCACCTGTAAAATTTCAACGAAGTGCCCCTTGAGCTACATTTCACGTACATGTACGAAACTCGGTAGACACACACCAGTACCTACAAAAAAGTCTCTGGGTTCAAAATCCGAAACCCAACAGGAAGTCCGTTGTTTTGAGTTTACTGTATGATTTTTGCGCAGTTTTTGCTATTTTTAGGCCTCGTACTTTAACAAACTTCTCCTACAGTTTTAATCGGATCATCTTCAAATTTGCTGAGTGTAATAGCAACATATTAAAAAGTGTCAGCAAGTGTTAAATAGGCAAGCAACAAGCTACAAATGAGCTAAAACATGCTAGCAACACTTAGTTAAGTGCTAAAGCATGTCATTAATGCAATGCAACAGGAAGTTGCTGTAACTCAGGCAAACAATGTCCGATCTGCCCTAAACTTCACACGTTTAATAACAGTTGTATCCTGACCACATGTCCATGCCCATATTCAGTTACAGTCATAGCGCCACCTGCTGGCAACAGGAAGTGTCACGTTTACCCCAAACTTCACATGTCTTGGCATGAACACATCTAAAGACAAATATTCAGTTATAATCATAGCGCCACCTGTTGGCAGCAGGAAATTTGGCACATATAAATGACTTTGACATATTCCTATATTTATCACTTTAAAAGCATATTACCCACCGTTTGCTGTTTTCCTATGGCCACCAGGTGGTGGCGAGCCCGGGTGCGAGGGCCCTTTCATCGCTGCTTGCAGCTTTAATTAATATTTGAAGTTGAACATTTACTGTACTGAAGCTTAGGTTTACTTGATTATCCATACATCATTTTTTAGAAAAATCACGAGTCGCAAATATGATCATCAAGCTTTTGAGAACTGTTTATTTGTTCTTCTCTCAATCATCATTGTATTGCATTGCATTATATGTTTTGATCCTAAAACTAAGCATTTATATAACATCTTACTAAGACATTATTGGAACATAAAGAGTGAAAACTGATATTTATATGCACTTTATGTATGTAGCGTAATACTTTATACTGTTATAAAGATCTCATTGACTTCTATCAGAATTTCATCTTTCTTTTTGACCACATAAATGTCAGAAACTGCATCAAATTGCATATTTTTGCTCAGTTTGGGCCTCTGAATAAAACTGAGCTACATTTTCTTTAACAGAAAAGAGCACCTTATTCTTACTATATTATACAATATGAGCCTGATGTATCAAATATAACAATCTCTTATTTTATCTTATTAAAGGTTCTATATTTCCAAAACTAAATAAATAAATAAATTTCAGACTATTATTTCACATGTCAATCTATACAGGGTTAATCTTCACACATCTGAGATCTCTTTCTGTTCTTTTCCAGATTCTTGCATTGGTTGCGGTGAGAAAGGCCATGGATTATGTGTTCTCGCAGCACGATCTCAGTTACCTGGATGACATCATGCCCGAGAAAGACAAGAAGAAGAAAGAGGACGAGAAAAAGAAGAAGAAAAAGAAAGGCAGCATTGACAGCGACATGAACGACGTGAGTCTCTCTCTGTGTTAGAAACAAGTGCTTCAGTAAAGCTGCAGTGGTAAGAATGTCCCACCCCTGCGTTTACAGTCGGATTTTCCAGCCAATGAGAACGTTCCCAGCATAAAGATCTCCATGGAGGCCATGGAACAGGAGCCAGTGCTGGGGGAGAAGCCCTCAGACCGTGAGTAAACACACAGGGTCTCCCTCCACCTCACGCAGGGGCTCCAGCCGTCACTCTGTCCTCTTACTAACAACTTTAATAATGGCCTCTCCCTCCCCTCTTCCAGCTTTCCTCACGCGCTCCTCCAGAAAACATCTCTGAATCCCGTCTTTCTCTTTGTTTATGCTGTTGCTTGGTTTCCTGGTCTGTGTGGATCAGTAACAGATAACATACGCTTAATCTCTGTGTGTACTGTATGTATTAATAAAGTCAACATGCAATCAAAATGGACCCTATTTACTTTCCTAATACATGTTCCTGGTCTTTTCATGCGTGATTCATTGCAAATGTTTGTCTTTTAGCGAAATAACTTGATCCACCTTTAAAACCAATTCACTTTTTGCACTTATTTCTCAATCTCTCCAAGCACCTGGATTTATTTTGCTCTATAGGGATGGGAATTATGTGGAATTTAACGATTAATGATTTCAGGTCCATAACGGTTGCACTGACGATCCTTTTTGTTAATTATTGTGGGAGAAACAATGCACATTGTTTAAAAAACTATTCCTATTCACAACCTTCAGACGACCCTTCAGTAGCAATTTATTTTACAAAATTAATATTTTTATTCCTCAAAAGAGTTCTATTATGAATAAATGCTGTTCTTTTGAACTTTCTATTTACCAAAGAATCCTAACATTTTTTTATTAGTTTCCACAGAAATATGAAGCAGCACAACTTTTTTCACCATTGATAATATTAATAAATGTTTGTTGAGCAGCAAATCAGCATATTAGAATGATTTCTGAGGGATCACTGAAGACTAGAGAAATTATGCTGAAAATTCAGATTTGATCGCAGAAATAAATGACATTTTTACATGTATTCAAATAGAAAACAGTTATTTTAAATTATAATAATATTTCACGATATTACTGGTTTTACTTTATTTTTGATCTAATAAATGCAGCCTTGGTGAGCAGAAGAGATTCTTTCAAAAACATAAAAAAAATGTTACCAACTCCAAGATCACAAAATGATGTTTTAATCTCAAGAAAACACTGTATCATCGTTTTCATTTAATATCCTGTTTCATTCGCAAGTGTCACATCATGGGTTGCAAATGTTGACTTTAACCTGATGTGTTTTATCTCTGCATTTCCTCTTCTGTTTAATTCTAACCACTAACCAATCAACTCTTCTTTTCAGCTGCGTCATAACAACTTTATGTTAACCCTCTATGATTTGACAATCTGCCATGTGTATGTATGTATATTGACAGCACATGTGTTTGTTTCTCATAGGAAAGCCCATGTCCTTCCTCACTCCCTACTGATGGAAAGCAATTTTTCCTTTCCAAGACTGTGTCAAGGTAAATCTGTGTGTGTGTGTGTGTGTGTGAGCTTGTGTGCACATGCATGTCTATAATTATCCAGCTTAGATCAACATGAATTCCATGCTGGCTCAGGCTGGTTTATGGTTGTTAGTACTGGTCAAGCTGATGGAACCAGCACTACCATGCTAATTTTAGTCTTAATTTTGGTAAAATCACTGTAATGCATTGGCAGACCAATCAGTTAGCATTATAGTGCTGTGTGTTTTTGTAATCATATCTAACAGCTCTCTTTCGCTTTCTCCTAGTCAGGATTTAAACCCCTTTAAGAAGACTGTGCCTCAGATTAGAATCGATTTGGACCCTGACAACAACAAATTCTTCTGGAAAACTCCAGCCTCCGAAACGTCTCTTTAAACACTCCTGAAAACACTTTCACACATACACTTTTAGGTCCAGATGATGGTTTGGTCAATCAGCTAAACAAGAATGTTTCTTTTTAAAGCCCAAAAAAGACAAATGTCATTTTGACACTACAACCAATAGCTGCACAAACACAAACTCTTTACCAAAGAGTTTTTAAAACTTTATTTAATTTTTGAGCTCCTCAGTATGTCCTTCTGACGTTTTGGTAGCATTACTGTTGGAAAGTTGAAAAAAGTCTTTTTTTCTAACGATTTATTTTTAGGTTCTGGGTCCAGACTGATTTTTTTCCAATCATTTTTTAACTTTTATAACCATATTTTATTAAACAGAAAGCATGTCAGAATGATGTCATAATCAGTCTTAATAGCGTAGAAAAAAATCATGTATAAAACAAAACAAATTTGAGGTTTGAGTTTTCTTTTGGCTAAAGTACTGCACTTCATTCAAATGAGCACATTAGATAAAATTTTCTAAAAATACCAATGAACAAATTCACTTTTCTATGGAAGCCACAGAATAAAAAAATACAAATGGTAATTGTTACTTATTTCTCAATTCTTTTTTTTTTATATAGCTCATAATTCCGACTGTTATTCTCAGAATTCAAATTTTTTTATGTGACAATTTTGAGAAAAAAAGTCAGAATTGTGAGATTTAAACAGAATTGCAAGAACAAATTCAGAATTGAATTACCATATTTATTTTTCAATTGCGTAAACAGGCTTCCATAGTTTTAGTATGTTTTTTTTTTCTCCGAAAACTCAAACCTTTAGTCTTTTAGAAGTGTATTTAAGCGTATATTATTACTAAACCACAATGGTGGCCGTAACTATTTATCCCAATAAGGGAAACTGCAGTTTTAAAGACAATTTTTCCCCTTGTTCTTAACAAGACACTTAAAGTGGGAAACACTCATGAATACAATGAATATGATTTTCTAGTTCTACCTCTTATAATGGACTGTAGGTGCCAGGCACTCTGTGTTTGAGTGAAGCATTTCTCTATGCAGTATGTAACGGATGTCAACGGCAATCTTAAAGTCACGTGACGGGAAGAGCGGGAACCGCGCTGGATGCCTCTTGACTAAATTCCCTCTGCCCTTTTGTGAACTCCAAATCTGTTTCTTCGTTCGTAAATGACAATCCATAACAGGGCGGATACTTTCAATGTGATTGCGTTTAATGTATTTACTATGAAGCAGATGATTTATGGTGATTTTATTATCTGGATATTTTTATTGTACTTTTTTTTTTTTTTTTTTAAAGAAGCAATGCTGTAGATAGCGACGTCTTTTATACTGAGATGAAACGCTGAGAGGTGTAAGGACTCAATAAATGAGATTTAATGTGGAACAGCTGCACCGAGTGACAGCAATAAGCAAATTTCCTTGTTTTTGTGTGTGTGGGAACTTAAATACTGCCATTAAGATCATTTTCTCTTACGTTCAGCACAAGGATATTTCAGTCGGCAAATCTGGTGTAGAATATTTTTTAAACATCACAACATATATATATATATATATATATATATATAAACGCCACAGTCGTTAAAACTTGAATTTAGAGACACAAGTCAGTGTTTGTACATAGATCTGTTTATCATCATCATCTCTGATCAACAATGTCTTCCATTTCTTTTGATTGTATCGCATTGCCTGTGCATTTTCAATGACTGAACTGTTTTAGCCAGATGCATATGTAGTGTGAAATGGTGTTTTCATAAATCATTTCTTTTAGATGCTGTTTTTTAAAACCTAATATGGAGATGTATTTATTGTCCTTAATTCTCTTCTGGAAGCTGTCTTACTCTCTGATTATGACGCTACATGCAATAATGAGATTAACAGTTGATCGCTGTTCTGTAAAAGGGAATCACCCTGTAGCACTGTGAGGCGATGGGCAAATTAAAGCAATTATTAAACTTCTTTCTGGTGGTGTGATGCATTCAAATTAGCTTTTATGTGTTGGATGTATACTTCACTACACACAAATGACATAAAGACGCTATTTTGTTTGATTTAAAGCCATGGTCTTAAAGGGGGCATAGGATGCCCATTTTCCACAAGTTGATATGATTCTTTAGGGTCCTAATGAAAAGTCTGTAACATAGTTTGGTTAAAATTTCTCAATGGTAGTGTAAAAAACACCTTTTTTTACCCTGTCAAAAACAGCTCTTTTCAGATCAAGCAGTTTTTGTAGCATTTTCCTTTAAATGTTAATGAGCTCTGCTGACCCCGCCCCTCT
>NW_015657293.1:292279-293872 GCF_001515625.1 Sinocyclocheilus rhinocerous
CTTCTGTAGATGAAGCTGGATCACGAATGAGTCGCGCAAACTTATTTTAGGCAGATCGGGGATCGGCACATTTCCTTCAAAAACGAAAGTAACGGTAATCCTCTGCGTCTTCAGCGGCTCAGATGTCAGGAGTAAATGACGACTGCTATATTCTTTATTACATCCAACAACAAAACATCTCAATCGCTGAGGAGACATTCTTGTCTACTCCTGCACCGGAGTCAACACATGGCGGACTGATGACAGCTCACTCAGGGCGGGTCTAAGGTAAGACGCTAGTGTCAATCAACTATTGTGGGAGGGGCCTGTGCAGAACTACGTCATTCTGACAGGAATTTCAGAACACCCTGATTTGAGAAAGGGGATTTTAAAATAGCATACCTGTCAACATTTGGGTACCAAAATACGGGAAAGGGGGGGGCAAAAGTAACAATTTTTATACGGGAAAGGGGCAAAAGTAACAATTTTTATATTATATATATTTTTTATATTAATTTAAACAATTATTATCAAACAATTACATTCATTTAGTAACAAATATATCTTAGTGTAAGCTATATATTAAGAGTTTTATCATTCATTATCTTCTTGTCGATCCACCAGTTCACATTTACAACTGCGTGTTTTCTCCGTAAAAATAAGGGTGCTTTCACAGCTGGCCCATTGTTTCGGAACCTGGCGCATTTCCCCCCTTAGCTCGGTTCGTTTGGGCATATGTGAACACGGCAATCGTGCTCGGATCCGCGCCAAAACAATCGGTCCGAGATCGCCTGAACGAAGTGGTCTCGGCTCGATTGAAAACGAACTCTGGAGCGGTTCGATTATAGTGAGAAAGCAATCCGATCTAACGGACCAACGAACCAGGCTATATCACAATGTATAATGGGTAATTACTTAAGTTCCGTGAAAAGCATTAGCTTTGTTGTTTTGCTAATACTTCAAAATGAACCTGTGAATGTCTGTGGGTGAGCACGTCTTCGCCATTCAAAATCAAAGCGCACTTTTTCATTTTATAATGTCTTATTGCTCTTCTTGCTAGTATGTGCATTTTAAAAATGGACTCCTGCTCAAAATGATAAATTAATATAACAACAGCTACAAAAAAAACCCCAACAATAAGCCCGCAAAGCTGTAATCGATCTACAGGTGTGAAAGCACCCTAAGGGTCGTTTTTGGCTTTGGTCTAAAGAGCAGAAGAATTTTGAAAAATGCAAATTCATTCTCTGCCAGCAGGTGGCGCTTTTCGCCAGGAATATAGCCGTTTCCCCCATAACTGCAGTAAACAAAGCAGCGCAGCACCTGACTTTGAAACTTGCAACGCTCATATTTAATCATTTAAATAGCCTTTTGAAGTGTAAGCTATATCTCATTATACATGTAAATATACATTTACATGTATATTCAGTTTTTTTTCACTGGAGCACCACCCGAGTCTTCTCCTCCCATTTCTACCAGTGTTCAATTTCCTTCCCGCGGTACTACCTGCGCACATATCAATAGCATCACTGGGCTGTAGGTTGCCAAGTTGAGGGGACAAATGGGTTGCAATTTGTATGTGTCGATCGTGTGAGAAAGATGCGTTTCATACAAGAT
>NW_015657293.1:294602-295084 GCF_001515625.1 Sinocyclocheilus rhinocerous
AAAATGCAAATTCATTCTCTGCCAGCAGGTGGCGCTTTTCGCCAGGAATATAGCCGTTTCCCCCATAACTGCAGTAAACAAAGCAGCGCAGCACCTGACTTTGAAACTTGCAACGCTCATATTTAATCATTTAAATAGCCTTTTGAAGTGTAAGCTATATCTCATTATACATGTAAATATACATTTACATGTATATTTAGTTTTTTTTAACTGGAGAACCTGAGTCTTCTCCTCCCATTTCTACCAGTGTTCAGTTTCCTTCCCGCGGTACTACCTGCGCACATATCAATAGCATCACTGGGCTGTAGGTTGCCAAGTTGAGGGGACAAATGGGTTGCAATTTGTATGTGTCGATCGTGTGAGAAAGATGCGTTTCATACAAGATTTGGCAACTGGACAACCTTGGAATTTGTTGTCGTGATTATTCATATAATGAGGTTTGGCCCATACAAATTATGGGAGTTTTACCGGAAGCGAATGTA
>NW_015657293.1:295094-295233 GCF_001515625.1 Sinocyclocheilus rhinocerous
ATACGGGAAAATATTTAAACGGGATGATAGCGGGATAGAATGGTAAAATACGGGAGAATCGGGAGAATTACGGGAGGGTTGACAGGTATGAAATAGAGATTTAAAAAAAAACACTGGGTGGATTTTTATGATTTTTATC